>NW_009954229.1:606457-615396 GCF_000747805.2 Chaetura pelagica | reverse complement strand
CTGGCCACCGCCGGCTTCCGCACCGCCAAGTACCTGCCCCACGAGTGGCACCTGAGCAACTCGGAGCTGTACCATGAAGCCTTCATGCGCTGCGAAAAGGCCGAGCAGGACCAAGACAGGTCCAGGGAGCTGGCCGAGCACACCGCTGCTACCACCCAGCGTAACCAGCAGGACTCCACGACCGCCCTGGGCCAGCGCCTGAAGGACATACACTTCTGGAAGTCTGAGCTCCAGAGGGAGATTGAGGATCTGGATGCCGAGACCAGGCTGCTGGCAGCGCAGAAGCTGCGGCTGGAAAGGTCTCTGGATGCCACCGAGTTTAGTTATGCCATTGCCATGGATAACCTGCAGTGTCGGGAGAGGAGACAACCCCCAGACCTGGTCAATGATGAGGTGGAGAACGAGCTGCTGAAGGTGAGCAGGACCTTAGGATGCTAAGGGTTGTGGGCAGCTCTCAGTGCTGCTCTGGTCTCTAAAGTGACAGTTTGGTCAGAGCTGAGAACTGCAGCTCATGAAGGTACCTTCTGGAAATGCACAAAGACCTAGTGCTCCTTCCTGGCAGCCTGCACTCTGTCACTCTGAGGCTTAAGAAGGATTTAAAATCCTTCCTCTGTTCACAAAGTGTTTAAAATCACAAGAACATGAGTAGAGGAGACCAGATCCCCCCTCTCAGACCAGGTGCAAACAAAATCACAACACAGGTTTCCTGAACCAAGATGGGTGTCTCATCCTGGCATCAAATTCTTCCAGCCTCCCCTTGGCTTGAAGTCCCATCATCTCTGCAAGGTACTCTTCAGAATTGCAGTACCCAATAAGCAGACAGGTGGAATGTTCCTTGCCTGTTTCCACACCCAGGCTGTCCAAATCTGGCAGTCTCTGCCATTACCTTTTACTACTGAGTCTGATGCTGTAGCCTTGCCAGGGTTCATGTGGAGGTGGTGATCCAACCCTGCACAGCAGTGTCTCCACACAAACCATCCCTGGAAACATCCTGAGGCAGCACAATGGGCAGTGCAATGTCACCACCTGCATGGGATGATGCTCCAGGCAAGCTGGGCACAGACAGGTGGTTATTTCTGCCAGTGGGACTTCAACAAACCTGACACTCAACTGAAATTTGCTTCATTCTACTGGTTTATCCAGCTGACACTTGGTTTTCTGTCTCTGAGATGGTGACGTGCTTTATTTTGCCTTCAAAGCTGGAGTAATTATTGTGGCTCCACATGTTACAAAGAACAGATTCTGGCTCATATTTCATTCTGGAAGGATTCATATTCTAGTGTCCCACAAAGAAATGAATGATGATTTGCCTGCAGCCACCAACATACTGTGAAGGTTGATTCATGATGAGTTACTGGCTAAACCAGATGATTAATATTTGTTGTTAGGAAAACACTGAAGAAACTTCCATCGTTGGTGGCATTATTTAGCAATATTTTGAATACAAATGGTGTACAGTTGCTGAATCATAATCAATGTTTAATAGGTTGTTCCAGTCAAAAGTAGAGAGATGTGAGAGTCAGTGTATGGGGTGTTTCAGTGTGTGGCTACAGGAGAGAAACTTCTCATCAGCTGCTGATGTTTCAGAGAAATCAGGAAACGAAAGATTCTTTTTGAAACAAAAGCATTTTCTGGCAGGATTTCTTTCCTGAATTTCTTCCCTCCTGATCTCAGAGAATAGTTTGTTCATTGCTCAGCAGTCCATCTGCTGCTGCTGCTGCTAATTCTTCACCTGAAATTGTGGCTGTGCTTGTGAGGACAGACCCTCCCCAGCCAAGCAGGACGTCATCAAGGAAGAACGATGTGAGTTCAGCTGGGGGCTGGAAGCCAGCACAGATGGACTCCTGAGAAATGAAAGGTTTTGTTGCTATGCCAATGACCTTTGCAGCGCAGAAGGAAGAGGAGGACATAATATCAGAGGAAATTCTTCCCATTTTCAGAGAGGAAGAGATTTTATGGCACAAATGGCTGCAACTAGATGTGCCCCCTGTGGCTTTGCCAGCTCTTCAAGCTGCAGCTCTGCTCTGCTCCTCTTTCACTGCAAGACTCTACCTTGTATTTCTTACTCTCCAAAAGTCACTAATAATTCCTGACACTAGAGCTGCTCTTCCATGAGTTCTGCCTGTTCACTGTGCCATTTCCAAGTTAATGGCCCAGCTCCTGGGTAGCTCCATGTGAGTGTCTGCTGATTTGGAGGAGTTATGCAAATTCTACCACTAAAGCACTGACATACTTCTTCTGAATGTTGCTCACTTGTCCAGTTCCTCTCCAATCCTAACTCTATTAAGAAATGGTAACTCAAGGGGGATCAGAAGTCATTTATTCTCACTCCATGCAAAAAAATGAGGACAAGAAGAAATAGTGCCCAGAAGTCAGCTGAGGTTCAAGGGAGGGATTCTTTTCCTTGCAGTTTTAATTACACAGTTAATTGATGTTCTGGGGCTTTGTCCTTCCTGTGAAATTCTTCCTCTCCTCCCAGCAGCCCAAGCTTGTGTTGGGGACATTCTCTGGGATCTCTGCCATGTCCCTGCCAGCTCCCATGGGGGAATCTGCACCTCAGGGGAGAGCAGGTCTGGACAAGGGATTTACCTTCACATTGTCACTGAAAAGCTTGGCAAGGGACATAGGTTTTACCTCTGCTTTCTGCAACGATGAACATTTCCCAATTCCCAGAGCATCCTTGCAGCAGCAGCCCCTTGGCAGGTGACATTTAAAGAGACAACATCAAATACATGTAATACAAGCAGTGTTGAACCTCTGCATGTAATTGCACTTTCATTATCTCTTCAGTAGGAATCCCTTCAGGTGACTCACAAAGAAAACAGAAGTATCTCCTATTAGTGTTTTATGCATCCAGATAATATTTGGGGTTTGGGGTTTTTTTCACTCCATCTGTTTCTTTTAGGGAGCTTTGGTCCCAACATTCTGTCCAGCATGGAGTTATAGTTAGATCACCTGTTGTGATCTCTGCCTCCACTAAACAGCCACAGCTGCAAGGAGGGATGAGGGTATTTAAATTAAACCTCCTGACATTGGTAACAAAATCAACTGTTACTCAGGAGTTCATTAACTCCACAGCATATTCATCTCTTCTTAATGCAGCTCTGGTTAAGAAATAGAAGGAGAAGGACACAATTGTTTTTCCCAGTAAAGAAAAATCCTTGATGTCTAAAAAGAAGATAAAATCTCTCAAAGAGTAGTTTTATTTCTTCATGCTGCTGCACTGGAAATGGCTGAATTCATGAAAAGCAGCACATGCATCTGTTTTGTAGGAGGCCTTTGACTTTCCTAACCTGTATTACACCCCCTCTGAACCCCCTTTGCATCAGGTTCATCTCAGTTTAGTGTGTTTGTGTGAATGTGTTCAATATTGAAAAGGCAAACAAAGCCAAGACTGTGCCACGTGGTGGTGTCCTGTCCATCAATCATGTTCCAGCTGCACAGACACTGCTTTTCAAGGTTGTTTCCACATGTGCTCTGTCCAGGCTCAGTGACTGAGGGCCAGGTACAGCTCTGGCAGAAGGGGATGTACTTACATTTATGCCATTTTTTGACCCAGACTCAGAGTGTTGATTTGCCATGGGTTCATTCAGCAGTGAAGTCAGCCCCAGCTATTCCCTGATGCTGAAGACAAAGGCATCAGCCAAGATCCCACCAACTGTGGACAATTAAAGTCTAAAAAAGTGGAGAGAAGCTCCATGTGTATGGATTCCTGCTGCCTGCAGGCACAGGGCAAGGAGAGGAGCAGAATTCCCATTCCAGCCACCCTGACCTGTAGCTTTGCCAAGTGACTCAGACCAGTAGGACAGTCCCACTCACAGACAGCTCAGGGATGTGCTGTGCTGGGTTTCAACAGCTCAATTTGGAAGCTGCTCCCCCAGACCAGCAGGGGAAAGGCCAGTCACAGAGCTGGGGTTTGAAGGCTGTCACCTGCTTTCACTCCCAACTGTCACCACTAAGTTCCCCTGTTACACACTCTGGGGGTTTAAATCTGCTGTGGTCTGTAGGTTTTGTAGGTTTGCTTTTATTTGCTGTGCTGCTGGGACATCTGGTGTCACCTTGTTGCTGGGGGGCTGGATGGAGCTGGATGTGCAATCAAGGGCAGCTGCACAGCCTCTGCCATGGGGCTCCAGCAGCTCCTCTCAGCTGCCCTCATTCTGCTGCTGTATTTAGACATGACTGACACCTGCAAATCCCCAAGGCTGCAAAAAAAACCTGGGTTTGGAAATTCATGGAAGGCACAAACTTCTGCTCTTAAACGTTTTCTTTGCACCATGAATTAGACACCTCCAAAGTCATGAGCTGGGGGATGGTTTTATCACTAGGTTTGAGGAAAATCCATCTTTTGCATCATAAACATTGAATAGTGTAATAAAATAAATGGCATGCTGAACTGCAGGATGTGCTCTCCCTGCTAATTGACAACCATTTATAATAACAGAGGTTTATCATTAGTGGTAACTGTGAAGAAGACAGCTGTAAAGAAGCCAAGATCACTTCAGATTTGACAGTATTTCATTTGAATAGACAGCAGAAGGGAAAAATAAGGAGGGAAAAAAGATATTTCTCCCAGCAAGTCCCCTCATGATCTGAAGAAATGCAAATCTCAGTGATGTTGGCCTCTGAAGCAGAGGTGCTCAGTGCAGGCTGGGCCTTCAGCAGGGATCTGTGCCCACTCTGCACAAAGCTTCTCTGTTCTGCCACTTGCTGAAACCCCAGATCTGCCCCCAGGATTTGAATGGGGAATCACCCACATTTCTTATGGCTGAAATCCCAGAGTCTGGGAAAGTTCTGCTCCCAGATGTTTTCAAGTGAAGAAAAATCATTCAGGAGATAAATATTGAAAATTCATTGTCCTTGACCTTGCTTATTCACTCTAATTAGTCTCAGACTGCCATTAATTATGAGAACTGTGTCCTCTGTTTTAAATGTCATATTTGAATGCAAATCTCCTCAGCAGGGGACCCAGTTTGAAAGTTTGTGTCAGGTCATTCAACAAGGGAATTCTTTCTTTTTGCATCATCTCCCTCTTCCCATGGGAGAGACCTTCTCTGCCAAAGGAAGGCTTTTCTCACTGAAAATTGTGCTCGTTGCTCCCAGGAAACTTGTTAGCTCTTTATTTACATGGAGACTGACTCCCCACCAGAAACTAATATCAGTGACAATAAATGCCATTTTGAGTGCTGAACCTTTCTAACCCTTTAAAATCCTCCTGAATTTTTTACTTAACAACTCAACCACTGTCATACTTTCACCCTGCAGAGTTTTGTTGTTCTCACAGTTTGTAAAATGGTCCCTGCAGCTGAGGATTGATTTTCATTCTGCTTTTTTAGAGCCTTAAAAATAATCTTTGCTTTCCAATCAAGGTTGTCACGTTCCATTGGGAATAAAATGGCCTTTGCTGTGGTCCCCATTGGTTCTTTAGGATGGAAAAAGTGACAGTGGGGAGACACACACACTCATTTATTTGTCAAAAAAGGTACAAGGATGAACAAGTGTTCTGGGAATAAAGTTTATTAGTCAGAATATACTCTCTGGGCTGCCACTGGTGACTGTCATGGAGGTAAACCAGCAAAATTAGGAAGTTTTAAATACAAAAGCTCTTTTTCATATCTGAGCCTCAAATATTAAATTCCTTTAAATAATTAAAAATAAATAAATTAATGAAATGCTTGCTGGTCTGGCTTTTATGTAACAATCAGCAGGTCAGAAGAGTCACTTTGTGGAGCTTTGCTGGTTAATCCCTAAAGCACCATCAGTGCAGCCCAAAATGGGCAGCAGGGACTTTGTGTTCAGCAAGAGATGATTAGAAACTCTGCTCTTTTCTGGTTTGATCACCTCTCTGGTGAAATGAACTTTCCTGCTAACACCAGCTTGAGCTGAAACTGCAGACCCTGGGTCCCTTATGGAAAAGCTGGGGGGCTTGGAGCAGTCCCAGTCTTGGAACCCAGAGGAAATGAACCCCTCAAACAACACTGTGTGTTTGGGAGGGTTGTGCAGTCCTCAACCCTCCCCATCACCAGAGGCAAAACAAGTTCTGGAATAAATAGATGTAGTAGAAAAATCCAAGTGTCGCTGGGTTTATGTTCTGGCACCTTTCCTGTCCGTGCTGGGCTGCTGAACTGGTGGAGTAGTAACTTCTATTTTTAGTTAATACAAAGCACTCAAAGGGGACAGGCCAGGAGCAGATGATGCTGCTGCAGCTCCTCAGTGTAAGTCAGAGCAGCTGCAGGTCTGGGAGCTGCAGGAGCCAGGTGGGAGCAGCCCCTTGCCAATGGCCCCAAGCCTTGCGAGGGTCAGAGCAAGGCAGCAGGCTCTGAAGGTTCTGCAAGGGCTCCCCAGGGTCTGGAAACCAGAGAAGCTGGTTTGCTCCATCCCACCCCTGTGCAGGGCAGCAGCTTCTGCCATCTGAGACTGTCCTGGAGGGCAGACACTGCCCTCCTTGGCTTTAACATGGCCCCTGGTGCTTGACAAGGCAGCTCCTCTGCTGAGACTCCTCCTTATTTTTCTCTCCTTCAGATATTCTCTTTGATGTGATGAGACATGGAGGGTTTTCCCTAGCAGGCACATGTAATATGACAATCCTGAACCCTCAGGCTTCAGAAGTGTTCCCAGCATTGCTGGGCCTCAGGGTTCAGCTGAGTTCCCCCAGTACCTGCTAAGTTGGCAAATGACATCCTGCAATAAGGGGGTAGGAGTGGGTAATGATTCCAGCATTATCCCAGGCACTGGAACCAGCTCTGCAGGCTGCTGGGTCCTGCTGGGGACATCACACAAGTCTCCATCTTTTTATCTAGGAAGCTGAGCTGATCAGGAGCATCCAGGAGCTTCTGAAGAGGACTATGATGCAAGCTGCTACCCAGATGCGGTAAGACATGGCTCACAACACCTTAGCAGCTCCTTCATGGAACCAGGGAGTTCCTGGCACACGGGGTGCAATGCCCAGGGGATCAGGGTGGTCCCGGTGCCAGGCTCATGAGCCACGGGAGTGGTTGTTAGAAAGAACATCTGGAAATGCAACAGAATTTGAAGTCACATCAGTTAGTCTGGGAGAAGCCGGAGCCTTCTTCATTCCTTAGGAGGGAGTGACATCTGGTGTTACCAGCTGGTAACGACCCACTCTCTTTTGTAATCCCAAGCCATTCTAATTAATTTGGTCACGTGTGACTCATTTAATTGAGAACGGATCAGGAGTTTTAACTCTCATTGTACTTGAATCTTCCAAGGGCAAATGACACTGCCTACGTGCCACGGTCTCTGAAAGGCTCAGAGAAAGCTGCAGGGTCACTTTGTGAAGGTCTTTAATTTGTGTCAGGCTCATTATACTAATGAATGAGGAGCATGGGTCTTGTACCATCCCTACCTGATGTCTTACCATGAAAAGAGTGCTCTTGGGCAAACCTCCTGCCTGTTCTCCCCATATGCAGCTGGCACCACTACTGAAAAGCTCCTCTGTGGTTTAGAATTATTATGTAAAATCCGAAGTCCAACAACTCCTTTGTCTCAGGCTGTAAGAGCTCTAAGATTTCAGTGGGCACAGACCAGTACTGAGGGCTTAGGGCAGTGGTTAACACATCAGGCTTGCTGTCCTTCTAGCAGGTAGTTGTGGGAGTGATAGGGTTTGATTTGGATTTGCCAGACAAAAAGGGAAGTTTATGTTCTGGTTGCTCTTTGAAAGACAAAGGCTCAGAGCCCAACTACAAGTGGGTGGGGTAGCTTTAAGTGTGTTGTTTCCCACTAACCATGGGTGAGAATAATGACTTTTCAGAATAAATCGAGACCACAAAGAGATTTGTGAGAAGGACTGGTCAGACAAAGTTGAAACCTACAACATCGATGATAATTGTGGAAGATACAATAACCAGAGCACCAACATCCAGTTCCACCCCAGCTCCATCAAGTTCGAGGAGAGGTGAGTAGCCACTCTCATCATCCTCCACAATAACTCTGTGTCAGGGAAGGCTGCACTGCTGCTTGGAATGAAAGCTGTGATACCTGCTGCCTTGGGCACCCAGTGGCCTGGCTGTGACTCAGCTGTGTGGGAGTGATGGTGATGCTGCCACCTCAGCATGGTCACCACTGATGGCAAGGTTGGTTCACTAGATGCAAAATGAGCTTGTAGGTATTTTTCTTGGAAATAGTTGGCTTTATGCTTTTAGAGGCTGATCTGAAGCCTGCTGAGGTGTTCTGTGTGCCATGGGCAGGCACACTGGGCATCAGGAAAGGCAAGGACTGCTCCCTGAGACAGTTACTACTACCATCAATCCTGCTGCTGCCTCCCCCCTTTCAGACTGCTCATGTCATGCAGTGTCCCAAGTGCTGTGGAGTTCCTTCTGCTGCTCAACATGGCAAAGGATAACTAAAGATCTTGTTTCTTTTTGTTTCAAAGCATACACAGCCTGTAAAGCTTGAATATATTCAGGTGTTCATTTGCTCGTGACTTAACTGCTTGTGCTTGCACAAAAAACTATGTGTATATATGTATTTTTTTTGCCTTAGTATTAGCTAAAGATGGAAGAACCCAGGGAAGCTGTGGGTACCACCTCCCTGGCAGTGTTGAAGGGCAGGTTGGATGGGGCTTGGAGGTGTCCCTGCCCATGCAGGGGGTTGGAACTGGATGATCTTGAAGGTTCCTTCCAACCCAAACCAGTCTGGGATTCTATGAATTGGGATGAGTTTATGTCAGGTATTACTTCCCTCAGAGGGAACAAGAGTTCATTAATTTTAAAGGATTAGTTTTCTTCCTTCACAGTAAGTCTAAGCTACATGCAACAGCAGAAACAGAGCTTCTCCCCTCTTGCAGGGGGAGAACCAGCTTTAGCTTGTCTTCTAAGTGCACCTTGAGCAAAAGAGCCAGGTTCCTATTTGTGTTCCCTTCATCTCTTCCTCCAGTGCCTCAACACCAGAGACTTGGGCCAAGTTCAGTCATGACAACATCT
>NW_009954229.1:572870-606432 GCF_000747805.2 Chaetura pelagica | reverse complement strand
ACCTGAGGGACTTGATTGACAGTATGTTGCATGATGTGTCTGAGGACCTGAGGAGACAATGTGCTGCTGTCAACGAGGCCTTTGTCAAACACTGTGAGGAGCTGGATGATGCAAAACACAAACTGGAGCATCATCTGAGAAAAGTAAGTGTCCTAGTTCTAACGTGGGCTACAGGTGTGATGAGCTTTTGAGAAGATCACAGTAGATTTAGCCTCTAGAAAACAAGGTCTCAGTCTATGCCAGGTATAAACACTATTTTGTGTATCTGTATTTTGTCTTCAGAGCTGGTTGGTGGCTCAAATTCAGTCTTATTCTGGCATCTGTTTGGCTTCTGTAAAGAGGGACTTAAATATGAAGAAAAACACTTTCTTCCACAACTTGCTGAACTAAACCCTAAAACTGTGTGATCAAGGAGCTGATCTTTGGGCCAGGATTCCCAAGCCAGGCTGGTTAGAAGCAGCAGCAGCAGATCCTGGCAAGTGACAAGAGATGCCTTCAGCCTCTGCCCCTTCTCCAAAGTGGAGCAACTCCTACTTTGTGTTAGACCATTGACAAGTCTGGAAAAAGCAGTCATTCCTTAGCCCCTGTGAGCAGTGACAGCTGGGCAGGCTTTGGGTTTTGGACATGTGTCAGTGATTATGAGGAAGCAAGGATTCAGAATTTCCTGTATTTTCCATTTCTTCACTGATGCCAGAAATCCATGTGTTCCCAAGCTGATCAGCAGTTCTCAATCTTATTCAAAATAACTTACATTTTTATTGGATCACTTACAGTTTAAAAATTACCATTAAAAGCAGCTCAGGGAGGTGGGATGTGCTGTCAGGAGATGTGGAAGGGTTTCTGAGCAGGCTGCAGAGTATTTTCTTCTTGTTTTTAGTCCAAAGATCATATTCTGCTGGTAGAAATAAAGAGATCAAAACCACCTGAGTGCTTCTATTTCTTCTATATTCTGGCCAAATATAGGTCAAACCTACAACTGATTCACGAGGGCCATGAACAGATGGGTGGCATGAACAGGGATGATGTGAATCTGGTTTTGAGCCATTCTTTTTTTTCCTGGGTATCCTCCTCAGGTCCTTACAGAGATTGGAAATCAGGAAGCCAACATTGCTGCCCTCAAACAAGCTATCAAAGACAAAGAAGCCCCAATGAAAGTTGTTCAAACAAGGCTGTATGACAGGTCTTTTAGGCCCAACGTAGAGCTCTGCAGAGATGAAGCCCAGTACAGGTAAACACTATTAAACTGGCTCTCCAAGGCATCCATTCCAGCCAGAGGTGCTGTTAGACATTTTTTGCACTTTTAATTGGCAACACGGAGCCTTTAGCTTTTATTATGAGGTTTGGCTCTGACTTAAGTCAGAAATAATTCAGTTGCCTGAGATCACTGTGAGGAAAATACCATTTGAACCTGATCTACTGACAAATTGACAAGCTATAGACTTAATTCTGCCTTTTGTCTTTAAGCTTTTTTCTTGGAACTCTGGTTTCTTTTTGGTTTAGATGATCCGAGCAAATCTGACAGTGTGTGAATCCCTTGCAAGCCTTTTGCTGTCAGCAGAAGTTCACCACGAGGTGGACTCTGTGCCAAATAAATTATGCTTCAAGTGCTGGGAGTGTAAATGGGCTGCACACATTCCCAGGCAGAGCCTCAGCACTGGGCACCATTAGGCTGCTGGCGTTTGATTTGCAGTAATAATCCGGTTTTAAAACTGGAGGTCAACAAATCCTTTCAAATTAAAGGTCTGAGTGTCACATTTGTCAGTTTTGATCTCGTTCTAAGCTTTGTAATTGATTCTCCTCCTTCATGTTTTCCTGCCCTTAGGAAAAAGGGGGAATCAGCTGTTGCAGGCTGACAAAATCCTTGTAGCAAAGGTTCCTGCTGATCAAAGCCAACCTGCTCTTCTTCATACAGTGAGGAAGAAGTTAGAGTCAATCCAAATGCTTTATACTGTCTCAGAGACCCAGGTCCTATTTCAGCAAACCTGTTGCCTTTAATGGGATTTAAGGACACAGGCAGGTCCTCTGCTGGGTGGGCACGTGTGTGCCTGCCAGGGGTGCCTGGGTTTGCACAGCATGAAGGGGGCTTGTTTCCCCAAGGAAGTAACTCTGTGCCTCTGCAGGAAGGTGCCTTCAAGCACCCACCCTCATGGACTTGCCCTTGAAATGTTGTGCTTATTTTCAAAATGCTTTGCTGTTTGTTTTATTTGTTTACTTGATGTGCAGCCACTTTTTAAAAAGCTTTTCTGCTTTTGAAGTACAGACAAGTACCAGTTTCATCTCTAATACTTGAGTTCTGCACCAGTGATTAGGTATCAAAACCCAGGCTTAATGCAATGCTGGTCCAGTCCAACTGAAGGACTCACCCAATGATTTCTGTCCTGTAATTCCAGTCCAACTGAGGGACTCACCCAATGATTTCTGTCCTGTAATTCTTAGTACAAGTGTCCCAGAGAGTGATAGAAGGTGAGGATCGGCAGTTCCACAGTGCTGGGTGGCAAAAGGTGTCCTTGATGCTGTCTAAATCATGGGAGACCTCTGTACAGAAGCTGTGAAAGTCACCTCTGCTCTTGACCACGTACCCAGGAGCTCTCTGAGGCCCTTTGTTGTTGAGTGTGGTGGGTCTGTAGCTTTGATCTCTGTTCTAGTTCATGGGTCTCTTTGCACACTGACTGGCTTCTGCTCTTGTTTGTTGTTGTAACTTAATGTAATAATTCTTTTCAGGTTGATCAATGAAGCTGAAGAACTAACAGAGACCATTGAATCCCTGAAGAAAAAACTGGTGGAATCAGAAAAGAGGCTGAGGAACCTGGAAGACACACGGATGAATTTAGAAAAAGAAATAGCTGTGAAAACCAACACTCTTTTTATTGCTAGGCAGAAGTGCATGATCCATCGTACACACTACCCTCCTGCTTTCAAGTTAGCAGGTTACACACAGCAAACTCTGTTCTAACCATGCAAAGTCTGGGAGAAAATATAGTCTAAAATCTTTCATGTAAAATTAATGGATAATATTTTAGACAGAAGTGCTGTATTCTCTGTTATTTTCGTCTATTGGGGGTAAAATGCAGTAGTAAGGTGAGCTGGCTTTGAATCTTGCCTTCAAAACCTCTGGGTACAGATGTTTAGAGTGAGATTAAAACACAACTTAAAGGTATTAAAATTTATCTTAAATGTCTATTTTGCACAGGATGTGATATGTGGAGTTTTCACCTGAAGTGAATATGTTGAATGAGTGTTTATTGTGAATAATAATAATAGACACAGATGCAGAATAACATTTATAGCTTTTTAGCATTTTCAGGCATCCTGAAATGAGAGCAATAAAACTGGTTGCCTGGCAGGGGATCACATGGTCAGCAAGGAAGCAGATGAGAGACTTTTAAGCTGCTCAAACATTATTAGCTAAAAAAAAAAAGGGTTGCACAGGTTAGATGTCGATGTGACCATTGGTGAATCCACTCCCAGTTCCTGACTGGACTGGGCAGGTTGGATGGGGATTTGAGCAACCTGGGCTGGTGGGAGGTGTCCCTGCCCATGCAGGGGGGTTGGAACTAGATGATCTTTCAGGTCTTTTATAATCCAAACCATTCTATGACTCTATGACAGTGCTCATTAGTTGCCTGCTTCGTTCCTAGGATGTGTCTCTAGATTGAAGCAGAACCACGGGGTTTGTCCCAGATATGGAATGGCAGGAAAAGTGGCAAAACCTCTGAGATTAACTGTAAAAGCTTTTCTGAGGTTGGAGATGTTTGCAGTTTCTCCTTCCTTAACCAGCTCCTTTTGAGAACCTATTAACTGGGTGAATCATTACTGGAGGGAATTAAATCAGCCAGGACTGAGTCAAGGCTTCCCAGCAGCTCAGGGTGGGGGGATGCAGGGAGGTTACAAATTTAATCTGTAGCAGCTTTTCCTGGAGGAGAAGGCTGGCAGAGACACCAGTGGCACAGGAATCAGGAGGGATCTGTTCATTTTGGGAGGGACATTTCACTTTGGGACCGTTTCATCTTCTAGGCAGTGAAGTTACCTGCTGCAGCATGAGCCCATCAGGGTGCCTCAAAGTCATTTGTCACCCACTTAGAAGCAACTGAGTGTCGTTGGTCCCCAGTGGGGCACATCTGGTGGAGGTGGAGCCCCCAGCAGTGGTCCCTGAGCTGCCCTGTGTGCTCGGCACCCTGGGGACAGCCCAGCTGGCATGGGTGGTCCCAGCTAGGGACAACACTCCAAGCTGCCTGTCCAAGGTTTGGTGGAAGCATCAGTCCCTGGGCTGAGCACGTCAGAGCAGGATTGCTCTTGGGATACATGGAAATCCAGTAAAGTCCTTGGCTGTGTTCCCATTTCATACACTTATCCCATAATGATGGAGTGTCTGGTTCAGATGTGAGCTCATGATGAAGGATTGCCTTCAGGCCTTGCACACAGAAGATCACTTTCATGCTTGCTGCAGGGGAGGAGCTCTTCAGAGGGAAGGCTTTTAAATGGGCACGGGTGCAAGAGATTAATGCAGGGCTCCATGCATCCACCTTTGGCTGCAAATTCCAAATTCAGTCTGGTTGGAACACTGTTCTGTGCTTTCTGTGAAAGCCTGGGAGACTTTCTGTGCCCCTGCACAGTGGTCACTTGTCTGCAAACCTGGCAGGAGGGCACTGTGAACCTAAAAACAAGGGAGTCGCTGTAAAAACTCGGGTTAAGTCTCTACCAGCTTCCAAAGAAGGGGAGGGCAGAGCTTTGCTGTGCTGGGAGATGGTAAAGCTGAGCAAGCAAGTTCTTACCTTTCATTAATTTTAGGTTATTGCTTCTGCTACGTGGGACTTGTGGGTCTAAAGCAGAAACTTCCCCAGGGTCTGTGCTCCCTGCTCTGAAACCGGTGCTGGGAAGGACCAAACCTCACCCTTCTCCTGCAGCCCTTGCTCTGTCCTCCTGCCTCTGACAGTGCTGTTTGGTCACCCCAGTTCTGACATACTCAGTTTGCTTTGCAGGCAAGAGTGGGTTTTACAAGGTTTTTTTACCAAGCACTGTCCCACTGACACAGAAAAGAGATTAATGAAATTAATGAAAAGGGACAATAAGCCTGAACCACCTTCCCCTGCCCACAGAAGCAGAGAACAATGGTTCTGCTCCCACTGACATGCGTGTCACTTGAGGCTTCTAATTGTTCCCTTCTGACACTTCAATTATATGTTTTATGTAAATAAATGTCAGTTTTGGGGTTGTCCAGAACAGGATCTTTGTGGAGACTGTCTTGAAATCCTCACTACTGATCAGGACTGACTTACCAGCTCTCATTCCATCTCTGTCAGGTTGGGTTTAACCCTAGGGGAGGGAGAATTCCCAGTGCTCACAGACACCTCTTTTTGCCCAGGTTCAAAACACTCCATGAAAAAGAGCTATTCCTCTCCATCAAAATCACTGCTAACACTTTCCCTAGGCTGACGTGCTAAGTGCAAGAAGCTAAAAGGCATCTTGCAAATGGAAGTGGGTTTTAGAGAAACAGTATTTTTCTCTGGCAAATGGCTTGGAAGGAACCAAAGGAAGATGGAGCCGGAGTTTTGCCCTAGAACGAAACCAGCCCCGTGGCTCCCGGGAGTTCCAGCAGTGTTGCTGCAGGATGGAGGCACTGCCCTGGCTCATTACCCTGCAGCCTGAAGGCTGACTTAAATGATCAGCTAAGCTATTCTTTTTCACCACGATGAATGCTCAGCACCCAAAATAAAAGCTTTCTGAAGTCCAGGAGAGCAGCAGCTCCCCTGAGGAACCCGGTGCCGCTTCCGCATCCTCCGCCAGTGGCAGAGACCTTGGCCTTGTCCCTGTCACCCTTCCACCCAACATCCTGCAGCACAGGGCTACCACGGAGCTTCTCTGGATTTGTAGTCTCTGGTGGAAGATTTTGGAGCATATTTTTGCAGTTTGAGGATGCCCGGGCAGGCTCTGGATGTTTTGGGCACTGCCAGCCCCAGCTGACACTTCTGTGCCTCCAAGAGGTAAACAAAATATCACAAAAATCTCTAATTCCCACTCCTGTGCTGGGATTGACAGCTGACACTTCTGTGCCTCCAAGAGGTAAAACAAAATATCACAATGGGATTGGCCTAAAAATGTCCCTCTGGGAGCAAGACATCACTTGTATGAGCCTGGCTTTGGCTGACTGCCCAGTGCTTGCCCCAGCTCCAGAGGAACCTTAAAAATGTCCCTCTGGGAGCAAGACATCACTTATATGAGCCTGCTCAGTGCTTGCCCCAGCTCCAGAGGAACCTCTCTGGCTCCCCTGCACTCCGGGGACTGACCCTGAGCTTTGCTTTCCTGAGGACATTTTTCCTGGGTTTGGAGAAGGGCTGGAGCTCTGCACAGCAGCAGGGAGAGCCCAGCATGACCAACATGCCCATCTCTGAGTTACTAATGAGTAAACTCTGGGTGTGCAAAGCCAGAGTCCTGCTTTCCAACCCCACTGTTCCAGAGGCAGCTGGAGATGTGCCCAAGCCACCCAGTAGCTGTTCTTAAAGCCAGAGTAGTCTCCTCAGCCTCTTCTTTTCAACTCCACTCATCTTTTATTTCCAGGATCAGAGGCATCTCTTCACCTTCAGCTTCTCCAGCTTTTCCTGCATGGTTGAGTGTTCAGGGAAGGGGAAGTTTGTGTACAGGTCTGGCCAGCACTGTGTGTAGTGGTGACCAGGCACTGATGTGGTTGGGAACAGAGAAACCAGCACCAACCAACGTGTCCTGTCAAACAGCTCCAGTTTTCTACTTTAATCTCTGAATCACTGCACCCAAATCCACTCAACTACAACATTTGGGAAGAAAAAATAGAATAAATAAATGATGGAGGGCAAAGCAAAGCCCAGAATCTGTTTTCATGCAAGGAAAGGAATATGATCTGTCACAAAGATTATTTTTTACAAATTGTTTGTCTGGTTCTGATGCTGAACAAGAATGACATTTCTCTCCCTGACACCTCATCACAAAGTGAGTGCTGAGCAGAGGAGCACTTATGAGAAATGGAGCAACCAAGATCCTGCTGTCCTTGTTTATCTGCTCTCATTGCTTATAGTCCTCGTGGATGAAGAGGAATTAAATTCAACAACAACCAAACAAACCCAAGAACTGCCACAACTTGCAAGTGCTTTTCCCTCCTGCCCACTTCTTCTACTAAAGGAGAAAAATCACAGCTTGAGAAGACTCCAGGACACATTCACCTTTGGTTTTTCAACCAGGATTTTCCAGACCTCACTGGGTAGGACAGGGAAAACATCACACAAGGCTTTGCCCCATTTCTCCTGTGGTTACAGTCAGCAAAGTGTGTGTCCTGCCTGTGCCACCAGCCATTGGGGCATGAAAAGTGGGACTATGGAGTGGGAAACCACTCTTTAATTAATAATAAGTACAAGAAGATGGAAAAGTGGACTGGAAAACAAACCCAAAACATCAAAACTAATTTGTCTTCCTCTGCTGATATGAAATGACATCTTTTTTTGCAGCCTGTTTGCCTTAGTGAGATGAAAGTTGAGGGGAAATCTTGATTTACAAGTGAAGCAAAACTTACTGTGTCACCTGCTCTGAAACAGTGTGGTTGGTTTACTGATCCTGGCCCTTTTTAACCCTGCTTAAAAAATTATACTGGGTCATTATCAAGATGGAAATATTTCCTCTGGAAAAAGCTGGAATGAAATGTCCTAACTTCTTTCAGTTTCCCTCTGCACTCACAGGTCACTCAGGCTGCCAGGCCAGCTGCAGATGGCTTTAATTTAGCAGAAATTATTAAACTTCCCCATCTTGCCCCCCCAGAATACAATTTTTTTGAAGAAACAAGTGGATTTTCTTATCACTGGCTGAAAGGAAGAGCTCCTGGGCTCATTAGCAGAGGAATAGCACTGGGATGTATCAGGTTGTTTTCCTTCTGGCTTTTCAGTGTCTGGCAGCAGCCCTGGCATGGATCAAATGATGTCAGTCACTGGACCTTGATGGGAATTGGTTTGAGCACATCCTCCAGGGCTGGACTGGGCCCTCAGGGCTTGGGCTTTCAGGGTCATTTAGGAGAAATGAAGTGATTCTGGGTGAAGATGAGAGCAGGGAGACAGGTCCCCAGCACCCTTCTGCTGACCCCAGATCCCAGTTCAGTGCTGGAGGAAGGACCAGCAGCAGCCGGAGGGTTTTGCCCCTTCCCCAGTGCCCACATCCCCAACTGGAGATGAGCTCTGCCTCTGAGCACTCAAAGATAATTATTTATGGAAAGGAGATGCTTTTATTAGAAGAAAGGGAGGAAAGTGAAGGCTTGTAAACATCACTGAGTGGGGGTGTGACGTGCCAGAGTTTCCAACGCCAGGTTACAGTGCCTGTCTTAATTGTGATACATTTCTTGGAAATGAGTGGGTGTCAAATGTAGGGCCTGAAACAGCTCCCTGTTGCCACTTCCCAAATCTCTTCTCATCGTGGATGTTTTTTTTTCCTGAAGTTTTGGATCTTCCAAGACTTTCTGTCTTCAAACCGTCCCTGCGATTTCTTTCTTCCCTTCCTGCTCACACAAGAGGAGCTGCTGAACACAGGGTTTCTCTGAAGGCTTTTCTTAGGACCAGTCCTCCCTCTGCCATCAACCTCTGGAGCCACATGGCTGGAGAGCAGGAGCCAGGCAGAGCAGCCAGTGGCTTCTGCACAGGGACCCAACAGGGTCATGGCTTAAAACACCTCCAAGGTCATCCTGAGCTGGGAAGCTGCCTGAGACCCCATCTCACACCCCACAGAAGTGAACTTTTTTCTGCTTTGCTCTGAAGTGGTGAGACAGGGGGAGTAGGTTGTGGTTGTAGAGCCCTTCCAGCTGAAATACTCTATTCTAGGCCATTCCATCCCAGCCACATGCCAATTTTCACTGGAGACTTTCTAACCGTGCTGCATGAAATGATTGAGAAATCAAATCTCACACAAGCTCTCAGGCTGTGCCAGGACCTCTTGAGCCCCTTCAGGGCCATGAAGCCACAGCTTGTGCCAGTGATGACAGTGACTTTCTCACTGGGAGGTGTCCCCCAGCCCCAGGCTGCAGGTTCCCAGCCATTCCCTTGCCATCCTGCAGCTGTGAAACCCTGCAGAGCTGGGGGCACAAGCCCTGCCCTTCCCAACCCCTGCCCTTCCATTTCCCCCATGAAATGATCCAAGTGAGACCCAAGGAGCACGTCTCTAACTGTCCTGGCTTCTGGAACACCATGATGTGCTGCCATTTCTGCAAGTCCTGGTGGTGAGAGGTGAACTCCCCAGCACAGGAGGTGCTCATAACAACATAGCCATGATGTGAGGAAGCCTGAGGAGCACCATGGGGTGGGTGTGTGACCCAAAGGGAGGTGTTCATCCCTTTCAGCTTTTCTCACCAAGCCATTTTCATTCTGTCCCTATCAAAGGTGACAGTTGCTTTCCCAGCTGTCCACCCAGGGAGCTGCAGTGTCAGACCCTCTGATTGAATTAGTGTGGGTAATTTATATGGAGAGAAAATGGAATGAAAAGTAAAGTAGCCAGAAATGAGATTATTTTTCAAGGTACATTTAACTTACTGTGACATTTGAGAGCACAAACCTTTAACAGAAATAAGCAAGGCCCATTTGTCTGAGAGTTTAAATGTTTAATTCCCAGGAAGACTGACACCATTTTTCAGATAGAAGAATTATTTTAGACTTGTTCAGCAAAAGAGAGAAGTTTTGAGCTGGCATCATAAAAAAGTCAAACAGGAAAAGTAATGACAAATTTGCCATGGGCTGGAAGCCCTGCACAGCCTCAGGGGTGAGCAGCTTTGGGATGAGAGTCAAAGAACTGGAGCTTTTGTTAATCACCAGTTTTGGAGCCACAGACCAACCTTGCCAGCTGGTTGCTTCTCCTTCCTGCTTTGTTTTCATGCAGAGCATGAGCTGTTTGCAGCACAGGAGCCCTGTCCTGCCTCAGGAGTGGTGCTTGAGCTCTTCCTTCAGCTTCTGGTTTCCAAACAGAGCAAAACCAGGCACCCAGACGGAAAGCATTTGACTAAGTTGCATTTAATTACCATGGTGCTGGCTGGTTTGAATCTCAAGTGTTGCTTGGAGGGTTATCCATGTGATCCCTGACCCAGTGTTGCCTCAGTGAAACCCAGGGGTGCTCACCAACGTGGGGAACACACTGGGCTCTGGGATGGGACCTGCACTTCTGAGGAGCAAACCTCAGGAGTCTGAGCAATGACACTTCACCCTGCAAGAACCTGTGAGAGGCTCAGAAACCCCACCAGTGTTCCCCACCCAGCCCTGCCAGGTAATAGTAATTATTCTGACCTGACCAAACAGGGCCATACAGAAGAAGACACTTGGCAGCAACAGAAAAGTAATTGTAGCCTTTTTCCTGGAATTAACTCTGCAGCAGCAGCAGCAGTGATCTGAATATATAAACAAATAATCCATTAGCAGATAAATTATTAGATCAAAGGCCACCAGATTATCACTTTCTCAGATCCCAGTTCAGTGCTGGAGGAAGGACCAGCAGCAGCCGGAGGGTTTTGCCCCTTCCCCAGTGCCCACATCCCCAACTGGAGATGAGCTCTGCCTCTGAGCACTCAAAGATAATTATTTATGGAAAGGAGATGCTTTTATTAGAAGAAAGGGAGGAAAGTGAAGGCTTGTAAACATCACTGAGTGGGGGTGTGACGTGCCAGAGTTTCCAACGCCAGGTTACAGTGCCTGTCTTAATTGTGATACATTTCTTGGAAATGAGTGGGTGTCAAATGTAGGGCCTGAAACAGCTCCCTGTTGCCACTTCCCAAATCTCTTCTCATCGTGGATGTTTTTTTTTCCTGAAGTTTTGGATCTTCCAAGACTTTCTGTCTTCAAACCGTCCCTGCGATTTCTTTCTTCCCTTCCTGCTCACACAAGAGGAGCTGCTGAACACAGGGTTTCTCTGAAGGCTTTTCTTAGGACCAGTCCTCCCTCTGCCATCAACCTCTGGAGCCACATGGCTGGAGAGCAGGAGCCAGGCAGAGCAGCCAGTGGCTTCTGCACAGGGACCCAACAGGGTCATGGCTTAAAACACCTCCAAGGTCATCCTGAGCTGGGAAGCTGCCTGAGACCCCATCTCACACCCCACAGAAGTGAACTTTTTTCTGCTTTGCTCTGAAGTGGTGAGACAGGGGGAGTAGGTTGTGGTTGTAGAGCCCTTCCAGCTGAAATACTCTATTCTAGGCCATTCCATCCCAGCCACATGCCAATTTTCACTGGAGACCTTCCAACCGTGCTGCATGAAATGATTGAGAAATCAAATCTCACACAAGCTCTCAGGCTGTGCCAGGACCTCTTGAGCCCCTTCAGGGCCATGAAGCCACAGCTTGTGCCAGTGATGACAGTGACTTTCTCACTGGGAGGTGTCCCCCAGCCCCAGGCTGCAGGTTCCCAGCCATTCCCTTGCCATCCTGCAGCTGTGAAACCCTGCAGAGCTGGGGGCACAAGCCCTGCCCTTCCCAACCCCTGCCCTTCCATTTCCCCCATGAAATGATCCAAGTGAGACCCAAGGAGCACGTCTCTAACTGTCCTGGCTTCTGGAACACCATGATGTGCTGCCATTTCTGCAAGTCCTGGTGGTGAGAGGTGAACTCCCCAGCACAGGAGGTGCTCATAACAACATAGCCATGATGTGAGGAAGCCTGAGGAGCACCATGGGGTGGGTGTGTGACCCAAAGGGAGGTGTTCATCCCTTTCAGCTTTTCTCACCAAGCCATTTTCATTCTGTCCCTATCAAAGGTGACAGTTGCTTTCCCAGCTGTCCACCCAGGGAGCTGCAGTGTCAGACCCTCTGATTGAATTAGTGTGGGTAATTTATATGGAGAGAAAATGGAATGAAAAGTAAAGTAGCCAGAAATGAGATTATTTTTCAAGGTACATTTAACTTACTGTGACATTTGAGAGCACAAACCTTTAACAGAAATAAGCAAGGCCCATTTGTCTGAGAGTTTAAATGTTTAATTCCCAGGAAGACTGACACCATTTTTCAGATAGAAGAATTATTTTAGACTTGTTCAGCAAAAGAGAGAAGTTTTGAGCTGGCATCATAAAAAAGTCAAACAGGAAAAGTAATGACAAATTTGCCATGGGCTGGAAGCCCTGCACAGCCTCAGGGGTGAGCAGCTTTGGGATGAGAGTCAAAGAACTGGAGCTTTTGTTAATCACCAGTTTTGGAGCCACAGACCAACCTTGCCAGCTGGTTGCTTCTCCTTCCTGCTTTGTTTTCATGCAGAGCATGAGCTGTTTGCAGCACAGGAGCCCTGTCCTGCCTCAGGAGTGGTGCTTGAGCTCTTCCTTCAGCTTCTGGTTTCCAAACAGAGCAAAACCAGGCACCCAGACGGAAAGCATTTGACTAAGTTGCATTTAATTACCATGGTGCTGGCTGGTTTGAATCTCAAGTGTTGCTTGGAGGGTTATCCATGTGATCCCTGACCCAGTGTTGCCTCAGTGAAACCCAGGGGTGCTCACCAACGTGGGGAACACACTGGGCTCTGGGATGGGACCTGCACTTCTGAGGAGCAAACCTCAGGAGTCTGAGCAATGACACTTCACCCTGCAAGAACCTGTGAGAGGCTCAGAAACCCCACCAGTGTTCCCCACCCAGCCCTGCCAGGTAATAGTAATTATTCTGACCTGACCAAACAGGGCCATACAGAAGAAGACACTTGGCAGCAACAGAAAAGTAATTGTAGCCTTTTTCCTGGAATTAACTCTGCAGCAGCAGCAGTGATCTGAATATATAAACAAATAATCCATTAGCAGATAAATTATTAGATCAAAGGCCACCAGATTTATCACTTTCTAAAAAGCAGCTATGAACCATTTAGCAGGAAGATCTTTTTTTATGTTTGATGAATTGCCACCTCTTTATTTTACTTTAGTGCAGAGTTTTGCATTTGGGGAAGAACAACCCCATGTACCAGTACAGGTTGGGGGCTGAACTGCTGGAGAGCAGTGTAGGAGAAAGGGACCTGGGGGTCCTGGTAGACAGGAGGATGACCATGAGCCAGCAATGTGCCCTTGTGGCCAAGAAGGCCAATGGCATCCTGGGGTGCATTAGAAAGGGGGTGGTTAGTTGGTCAAGAGAGGTTCTCCTCCCTCTCTATTCTGCCTTGGTGAGGCCACATCTGGAGTGTTGTGTCCAGTTCTGGGCCCCTCAGTTCCAGAAGGACAGGGAACTGCTTGAAAGAGTCCAGGGCAGAGCTACAAAGATGATTAAGGGAGTGGAACATCTCCCTTATGAGGAAAGGCTGAGGGAGCTGGGTCTCTTTAGCTTGGAGAAAAGGAGACTGAGGGGTGACCTCATCAATGTTTACAAATATGTAAGGGGTGAGTGTCAGGGAGATGGAGTTAGGCTTTTCTCAGTGATGACCAGTGATAGGACAAGGGGTAATGGGTGCAAATTGGAGCATAGGAAGTTCAAGGTGAATATCTGAATTTTTTTTTTTACTGTGAGAGTGACAGAGCACTGGAACAGGCTGCCCAGGGAGGTTGTGGAATCTCCTTCACTGGAGACATTCAAACCCAGCTGGACACGTTCCTGTGTGATGTGCTCTGGGTGCCCCTGCTCTGGCAGGGGGGTTGGACTAGATGATCTTTCAAGGTCCCTTCCAACCCCTAAGATTCTGTGATTCTATGATTCTAATTTCTTCCTCAAGTGGTCCATAGAAATGTTCTTTGTCAAACTGAGGCAGGGGGTTTTTTTTGTGTTTTCTTTGTGAAATTTTCCAGGCAGCTGCTGAAAAACAAGCACATTGAATGGGCTGAGCAAACGGGTCAGTCTCATGTAAAGAACAATAGAGCAGAGACTGAAAAAGAACAAAAAATCCAGGGAAATTTCAGTCCGTGTGCAGTGATAAGGGTTTCTGGTTTAACATGTTAAAATGGTGACTCTTTTCAGGACTCATTTTGGGAATTCAGACCAAAAAAACCCCCTCATCAGTTCGACAGTAACTGGCAAGAGTTTTATGTTCAGAAAGGATGGATGTAACTGAAATGGAACAATTTTTGCTGGGAAGCATCACTAGAGCTGGTGAGCAGTAGGATTCCAACAGATCTGTCTGATGGCTCAGCTACCAGGGATTTTGTGCTCAAATCCCTCAGATACAGTCAATATTACTCCCTGGCAGCAGACAGAGGAGCACAGTCCCCAGACCTGTGGGAAATACCTGAGCAGTGCCCTCAGCAAGGCTCATGATGCAGAAACAGGGATGGAAAAGCCCAAGAGCTTTTTTTCCCAGTACTTAAGATCAACATCTTCCAGCCCTTCCTGAGCAGGCAGCTCAGGGTGGGCTGCACAGAAACCCTGGGGAGAACCCAGGGGCTCCTGCCCAGAGTAGCACATCCTGAGAGGTCTCTGCATCAACCTCCTGGGACAACTGGTGTGTTTTGGATCCAGGTGGAGCACCAGAAGATGCTGTTGTCACCTCCCAGAATAAGGGTTTTAACCTCATATTCTCCCTTTTCACAGTAAAAGATGAGCCTTTATCCATTTTGTCCCCTTTTCCCCCACTTTCTGAGGTTTCTGGTCATCGTGCAGAAACCACAACAAGAGACCAGGTTTGGAAAAATAACCATGGAATCATAGAGTCTTAGAATAGTGAAGGTTGGAAGGAACCACCTCCAGGGAGGAGACTTCCACGATAATCACAGGGGGCTTCCCCAAGAATCTTGATCCAGAAACATCTTGGGTGAAGTCTTAAGCTACCAGGTGGCATCTCCAGCCCTCCTGCTGGGTGACATCCATGTGCTTGTTGCACATCTCCACCCCACCCCTCCTCTGTGCACCATCCATCTCAAGGGTGCTGCTCAGCTGTTCACATCCACTTTGATTTCTAACCCTCCAAAGTGAAGGGAAGGACCTGTCTTTGCTTGGGGAACAAGCTCCTCATTTCACACTTGGTCCAGGAAACAGATCAAATAGATTTGAGAAAAGCTTTTTTTTTCCCTTGGAAAACTAATCTTCTTTAAACTACTTGAAGAAGGCAGAATGATTTCTGAAATGTCCTGTAATAGGACTAACTGGTACATGGGAAATAAATAGATTTTACAGTAATCAAATTCTTCAGCCTGGCTTTTTCTCCTGTTTCTTGCTCTGTGAGCTCCTCCATCACAAACAGCAGCACTTAGAAAAGCAGAAATAAGTCACTGCCAGGGAGCTCAGAGGAGCTGAGGGATTTGCTGTAATTATACAGCCTGACACCCCCTGAATGTGACTGTAGCTTCCAGGTGTTTATCTGATTCAATTACAAGGTGCACTGGGGGAACTGAAAATACATTCCAATCACATTCCTGCCAGCGTGACAAAACGTGACAGCTCCTGCTGGAATGCTCCCCAGTCTGCAGCCCCAGTTATCCCAGTTGGGATACAGGTTGCTGGGGTGTGGGTGGCTCTGCTGAGGTGGGATGAGTCCTTCATCTACCAGGTGTCTTCAGGAATTTGAATAGATGTATTTCATTAAGGAAACCCCAACTATTTATTGCAAAATTAAATTTTCCAACCTCGAGAGCTAAACAGGATTCAGAATCTGTGTCCAGCAATATCCCATTTGGAAAAATTCCCAAGGGAGACAATGTAACTGACCCACTAAAGCAGCCAGAATTGTGCCTGGGAAAAGAGGCACCTTGTGTCATTATTTTTTTTCCAACTGAAATAATTTCCATTGTAAAATGGAAGTCATTTTCTAGGAAAATATACATACAATTAAAATCAATACAGCTTGTCAGCTGAGCCAAAATTCAGAAGTTCATTGATTCCAGTTCACAGAAAGAAATGGAGGTTTTCCATCCTCTCACAGGTTCAGGCTGGAAAACCACTGGGAAATCCTGCAGTTTCTTGGGGAAATGGGAAATCTGTTCCTGTTCTGCTCTGCTGGAGATCCAAGTGACTGAGGCTGGCACAGTGAGGATGGCACCCCAGGGGGAATCAGCCCTACAGAGCAGCTTTAGCTCTTACTAGAGGTGCAAACCCTGACACTTCCCTGCTTTTCCATGGTTTTGACTGGTCCTGACTGAGGGTTGTGGCTTTGGAGTCTCCTTCACTGGAGACATTCAAACCCACCTGGCCACGTTCCTGTGTGATGTGCTCTGGGTCACCCTGCTCTGGCAGGGGGGTTGGACTAGATGATCTTTCCAGGTCCCTTCCAACCCCTGGGATTCTATGATTCTATGAGGGTTGTGGCTTTGGACCTGGATGATGCAGGGTAAGTCAGCTGCTGCCTTGCAGCTCTGCCTCCCCTCTTCAGTGTAAAGTCCACCTGGTTTTCAATTCTCCTTCCTGAAAATATTGACCACATTTATTTATTTATTTCCCCCTCCCTCCTCCATTTTTTGTTTAATTCACTCTTTATTTGATGTATCTATTTTATGGCATCCATTCAGGAAACAGAAGTAATATCCCATGATGGGCACACTAATGAAAAGCTGGGATTCATTAAGTGAACAGGAACACGTTGGGCAAACATGTTTGTGAACAACCCAGAGATTGGAGCACGTTTGCAGGAAAGATATATTGAACAGTTAAGAACAAACAAATTAGGGAAAATCTAAAGCCAGATCTCACATGGTAATGGTGGAGAGGGAAGCTGTAATCCCATCAATAAGCCATTAACCCCAGTGACTTGCAACTGCTGGGGCTCAGCTTGTTGTCCCTCTGCTGTTCCCTGCTCCCTGTGGATGGGTGGTGGGTGCTGCCCTGGTTTGAGCCAGGATGAAGCCACTTTTTCCAGGTGCTTTACCTGTTAGGAGCCCAACACCTTGGTCAGCCCTGAGTTCCTCCTGGGACCCTTTCCCCAGGTCCTGGTATCGCTTTGGGAAGGAGATGAGAAGGGCCAGCTTGTGTCAAAATGTCCTCTTCTGACCCTCCCAGCATGGAATACACACATGTTATTGTTTTGAAATTAAACAGTTTCCTTCTATGCACCAATGTTTATCCCTGGAAACATCCAAGGCCTGAGCAACCTGCTCTCATTGAAGATGTCCCTACTGATAGCAGGAGGGTTGGACTAGATGATCTTCAAAGATGCCTTCCCAACCCAAGCCATCCATTACTTTGATGATTCTACCATTTTATTAAGTTTGAAATCCACATAAAGCATCACCTTGGAATCACAGCTCTTCTTTATGTTTAATTGTTTGATGTTTAATTCCTTCCACCATAAGAAGCCCAGTGGGCTGGAATCCACAGATACTGAGCATTGTCAGAGGCTTCCACACCCTCACACCAAGAGCTGCATTAAACCCTGAAGGGGATTGAATTCAGGGAAAGATTCAAAATCCCTGCTGCTGTGAAGCCATGTGTTGTAACAGAGAGATTTGTTCAGTTAATAACATGACCCAAAATGGCACAAGTCTTGAGTCAGTGCCCTGCATGACACAGCTGTAATAAACCCTACCCCAGCCTCAGGAAGAGCCTGGCTGCACTGATGAGGAGAGGCTTGGGCTTCCCTTGGGCAACAGAGAAGTGCCATTTGATTGCAAGAAAAGAGCATCTCTGCTCTCTGAGCACAGGGCAGATGAGAAGGGTTTGTTGTGCTGGGGCAGAGCTGAGCAGCCCCTGCTGCCACCGTGGGAGGGAGGAGGGAAATGTGGGCTCACCCCACACCAGGGGGACAAGCTACACCCCTTTCCTGCACATGAACAATTTTGCAAGGAGATCAGCATAAGGAAAGGTGTCAAAGGAGCCTTAAAGCTCTTTGCAGGAAGCCCAGTGATGCTCTTTTTGACTGAGGCAAAAAAATGATGAGATAGGCTCGTATAGTAACTCCTGGGGTTTATCTTTTCCTGAGTGGTTTTCTGAGAAGCAGCTCAGAAATGTCACTGAGCCTCCTCAGGACACTCAGCAGCTGGTGACACTGGGTTTGCAAAGCCTGGAGGCAACTGGCTCTGTGCTCTGACAGGTCCAGCACTACCTGTAAGTCAGAGGAAGGTGGATTTATCCCTGGAGCCTGTGTCACCCCGGGCACATCCCACGTCTGCACTCCCTGTGCTCTGAATTTTCACCCTGAATAAATCCTGGCCCTATCTGAGGGACCTGATGCTGGGGGTGCCTCTGGGCCCCACCACAGATTATTGGTAATAAATCCTCAGTGCCCATCCATGGGTGTTATGTGGGGAGTACTTGTTGCCAGGAGCATCACTCTGCTGAACTGCTGCACGTCGGTGCTGCGGGAAGGCAAGAAATGGACCTGGCAGCAGCTCTGCTCTGGGCAAGGCAATGAGGCTGCCTTAATTAGAGCTAATCGGGGCTTTCCATCACATGAAATTATAAAGCAGAACATTTCAGGTTAGTCCATGGGTGAGTCACACTAGCTGCCCCCTCCCCAGAACGTTCAGTGATGGTTTTTCTGCCAGTTCAAGAGGCAGAAACGGCCGCTCTTAGGAAGCAGCATGGAGAGCTGAGCCCTGCTGGCTGCTGAGGAGGGACCTCAGGGCAGCTGAGGGCTGGAGAAAGCTCTTCTGCTTCTCCAGGCATTTGTGCAAGTCAGCTGCACCCACACAGCTCCATCATCTCCCTCCATAAAAAGCATGGGATGAAGTTTTGGGTCCACGCTCACTGGGAGGCTGGCACTGATCTAGGTGGATCTCCTGGAGATTTACCTCCTGGAGAGGTTAACCCTGCAAGTCTGCAGCCCTGCCCTGTGGGTTGGGTGGGAGCTGAGGAGATGTGCAGGATCAGCCCCCTGGCAGCACAGCTTTGGGCTGGGCTCTGGCTGGGTTTTAAGCTGCAGTGAACACTCAGTTCTTGGCATCTCTCTGGGGGGTTACTCAGCCAGAGGTCTCTGAGATCCTGCCCAGGAAAGGAAGGCAGCACTGGGGTAGGATAAATGTTGCTTTACAGCCTGGATCTTCTGCATATTCGTGGTAAATGTCTGCTTTCTGTGGAGAGTTTGGGCTCTTGATGGAACTCTTCAACATCCAAAATGTGATTTATTTCTTTTCTCCAGCCAGGAACACAGTGCTTCCCCAGGTTTTCTCCTGTGCAGAACAGAAAGGATGTATCACCCCCTCTCTTTTCACCAAAATCTTCCCATGCAGAAGCTCAGGACACTCCCTGCCAGACCCCCCTAGAGACTTTCTACCCACAGCCCATTTCCCAGTGGTTTTGCAGAACACCCGTGTGCCTTGGGGTGGGACCTGAATATGCAGAGCTGCCCAGCACCAGGCCACTGCTATTCATGAGACAGCATCTTTTCCAGGCATGCAGGCAATGTAATTTAAGACCAGAAAAACATCTGCCTGTTGGCAGTTGCTGTTCATGGCCAGGCAGATCTGCTCTGGCTGGGTCTCTGCTCCACATTAAGTCCCTGGCAGATCCTTTCTCTTCTCTGCTCTATCAGCTTTGGCCATCCTGAGACAGGAACGCAGACAAATGATGAGCATCACTAAGAGCAGTCGTAGACTTTGCTGCCTGGCCAGGCCACTGGGCAGTTTTGTCTGCATCCTGTGCCTTTGGCCCGTGGCAAAGACTGAAGTGTGGAAGCAGAGAGACAGGATTTGGGTTCACAAGGCTCAGCACTGATGAGTTTTGCTGCGATTGCTCATTTGACCCAGGCAAGAACAGGATTTTAAAATGCACAGGCAGCCTGTAGGGGACCATCAGCTGCAATAATGCTGCTGAGCACTGCCAGCAGCTTTGCCCTTATGCCATTGCCAAGAAGAAAACAGAATCAACCCCCAGTTGTCACCTTGACCCCATTTGAACCAGCCTGGAAGTCATTAACCTGGGAAATCCTGAATGGTTGGTCACTGGGGCTGCCAAAAACATTGCATGGGACTGGATTCCCATCAAAGGCCAGTTTCTCAATGTCAAGATGTCCAAATAAACCCCTTTGCTTTGCTTCCTATCAGTTCTCCAGCTATTAACACCTCTCAGAGGCCAGAGTGAAGGGAAGAGCTCCCTGTTCTTTCTCCTTCTTTGTTTCCTTCAATTACAAGTTCTTTAAAGCCAAGACTTGCTTCCTGGGGCTTGTGGCAACTCACAGTAACATGAGGACAGTGAAAGTTTTGGCATTAAATCTGTCTATAAAGCACACTCTGTATTCAGTGTCTATAAAGCACATTCTGTATGATCAAACTGCCTCATCTCTGATTCCCTCACACAGATGAGTAATCTTTGCTCACATTTTTTTAATCACAGGTCATTGCCCTTGGAAACCTCTCAGGTTGGGTATCCTTTAAATGTCCAGAGCAACCCATGGCTTCATAAAGCAGCCTCAATTTAAGAAAGAGAGAATAATTCTCAGAGGAACAGGGGGGACAGATATTTCAGCCAGCTCTTCCTCATTGCTTCTGCAGCCACTATCAGGGAGACAAAATTCACTGGCAGCTTCAGCTCTGTTGGCCACAGTACAGAAAATAGGTGTTGAGCTGGAGCAGGGAGAGCTGGGGAGTGTTTAATAGGAGATTGTTTGAGGAACTGTGAGCCAGCCAGGAATGAAAACTCTACTGGAGCTCAGGAGGTGGAAAATCCTTCAGAAGAGGCAGCCTGAGCTCTTTTGTGCTGTGGAAAGGTCTGTGAGGACAAGTTGAAATGCTGGAATATGAATCAGGCTGGAGTGACTGACACGTGTCAATCATCTGCAGGAATGGGCTGAGCCATCCAGGCAACGTGTTCCCAGACAAAAGGCTTGTCCAGACCCATCCTCTGTGTTTATCTCCCCAGTGAAAAATTACTGTGACAGCTACAAAGCTGAAACCAAATTTTAAAAGCTAAAAATAAAAATCTGGGTGGAAAACCACCCTCCATCATTTTCACTCTGTTGCCCACAGCCCATCTCACTCCTGTGAGTTTGAACCTTTTAAAGATTATTCTGAGAACATCCCTGCATCTCTCTCTGGAAAGCAGCAATCATGATGTGCTACAGGGTTCTACCCATCATTACTTCTGCATAAGCAGGCATGGGAAAGCTATTTCATTCAGCCTAGCAAATTAAACCAGCCCAGTTGCTGGAATGCAGAGCAGCAACGTGATGAATGACACACCAGGTGAACCCTACCAAGGGATTAAAACAAACTTCCAAGCCATTTACAACAAGGTAGAGCACCATCTATTTGCTCAGCACCCTATAATTACAAGTCATCTAAAAACTGGAAAGGAAGTGAAATCGAAAAATCCAAACTCACTTTTGTCCTGGAAACAAAACAACCAAGGGAAATATTTTCCTTCTCAGCTCATTTTGGTTTCTGTACAAACACAGTGAGTGTGGTGACCCCATCTGAGCCCTGAGCAGGGGTGCTGTGCCAAGGATTTCTTCCTGGCTTTGGCTGTTTTGATTTGAGTCTCTCACCAGATTGGATTTTTAGGAGAGTCTGAGGGCAGGAGCAGGACTCACTGCCTCATACTGTTCTAAGTGAGGAGAGTTTTCAAGAAAATGAGTTTTTGAGAATAAGTCAAGCCACCTTTTATGTTACATGATGGGAAAATGTCAAGATCTGAGCAGACACTTTTCCCACCATCAGACACTATGAGGATGTGGGGGCTGTTCCCCCCAAAAAAGAAAGCCCACAAAGGGCTCAGATAGTGTTCTCAGCACAGACCTGAAGTTTGATGAGGTGGTGTTAATCACTCCAAGCTCAATGTTTCAAGTGAATTCTTGCTCTCCATCCTAAGAGGTTATTCAGCAGAACACAGCTGCTGCTTCTGCAAAGGCAGGGTGGGCACAGGAGGAGATGGGTATGATGTTGATGGCCACTGTGAACTCCCATGTCCACTTAACAAAGGTTTAAGTCAAAACCATTTTTCCAATTGTTCAGGATTTCCAAATTTAGGTTTCAGAACAGGGCTGAAATGTTTGCAGCCCGACAGGTGGGAGAGGAGATGTGATGAGGAATCCATGCTGTGGCTGAGCTGAGTTGTGCTCAATGTCAAGGGCATCACTCAGCTGTTCTGCAGGTTCCTGGCCAAGCTGACCCTGCTCCTGGTCACCAGGACTTTGTCAGCCCTGATGGCAGGAGGGCCCAGCCCTCCCCAACTGCTGCTGCAGACACACTCACCCATCTCCCCGTGCCAGCCTGAATTAGGATCACTTTCATTTTTTAATTAAAAGCTGGTGACTGGTGCTTTGCTGAAGTCTCTGCACCCGCATCAAATAAACTTGTACCAAATAACAGCAATTAGCTCTGGGAGCTCCGTTTCCCACCAGGCCTGGCTGATTGACATTGGCCTCGTTACCCTCCATTAACTCTTCATTAGAGACCATCAGCAATTCTGCTACTTTGACAGGCTGATTAACTTGTATTTATCCAGGTCGTTTCATTTCTCTTTTGCAAATATTGCTCAGCATGAGCCTCCCTGGAAGGCTCCAGCAGCCTGGAGAAAGCCACCCACTTCTCCTCCTTACCTACAATTTGCAGCATTTCTTCTCCTCCAGAACCTTTCAGTTCCCCTCTGACCCAGGCTCTAGTTTTCTCACTCTCTTGTGTAGATTGAGTGAATTTAGTTTTTTATTTTTTTAGTAAATTATTTAGTATTATTTAGTAAATTATTCTGAAGTAAATTATTCTTAAGCAGCTCCCACTTATCATTCACACGTTGCTGTTTAAAGTCCAATTGGCCCCTCATTAGTTCTTGGTTTTGTGCAAGTGGGCCCTTAAAAGCACCACAGGCTCAGACATGCACATGTATGGATATAATTTCTTGCATTGAATTCTTTTATTGGGGGGGTTTTGCTACATGAGAGGCTTTTAAAAGAGCTGCTCTTCACTTTTTCCACTCATTTTTGGAGCTTAGCATAGGATTAATCCTATCTCTGGGCACATCCCCTGCACAGGCTGGGCTCCCAGGGACACACTGCAGGGATCTGGTTGCATTTTGGGATTGCTGGGGGGCTGCTGGGGTCCAAACTGGCACCCCAGCAGAAAGCCAGGAGGAAGACTTGGTTTAATATTTAATGTTTCCATAGGAATCATCCGTGTGTGTCCCTGCCACGTGGTGCAGACGTTGTCATGGCTCAGAGCCCCAGCCTGGAGCAGGAGGGGAGAACAAACACCAAGTTCAGCCTGGTGGAAAAATCCATATAAAACCTGGCTTTTTGTTTAAAGAGCTGGTTACAACTCAAATAACTTCAGCCATTACATATAGTGCGTTTGAAAGGGAGAAAAGGCTAAAAAATGTGCTTTCATTTAAGGAGAGAGAGGATGAGCGTGTCTGTGGCCACTGCCTGAGATGATTCCAATGCCTTTCTCCACCAGCAGAGCCAGGACTGTGCCTGGACCATGCAGGGAAACACGTTTTCAGAGCAGAGGCTCTGGCACCCCAGCACACCACAGCTGCCCACAGCCCCAGTGCAGCACAGGGTCACTGGTACTGGTGACCTGGAGCCACAGCCCGTGGACCTGTTTGCCTCTGGGTGTCCTTTCCCAGTGTAAATGCTCATCCCCAACACACACTCCCAAGTAGACAAAGCTCCTCGTCCTCCAGCATCCTCCTAAAAACCTAGAGGCACTTCATCAGTTAATGAATTTCTTCCTATTATCTCATCTAAATCTCCCCACTTTCAGCTTAAAAGCATTTCCCCTCATCCCATCCCTCCCTGCCCTTGTCCCAAGCCCCTCCCCAGCTTTCCTGAAGCCCCTTAAGGCACTGGAAGGTGCTCTGAGGTCTCCCTGGAGCCTTCTCTTCTCCAGACTGGACACCCCGACTCTCCCAGCCTGGCTCCAGAGCTGCTCCAGCCCTCCCAGCATCTCCGGGGCCTCCTCTGGACTCTCTTCAACACCTTCACTTTGTTCTTCTGCTGAGGACCCCAGAACTGGACCCAGCACTACAGGGGGGGTCTGATGAGGGCAATGGGGAGGAGGAGACTTCCCTGCAGACCAGACTAACTTTAGCACACCAAGCCTGCAAAGAAACCCATGGCTCTGCCAGCTGACCACTCACATCCCTTCAACTTACCACCAATGTGGCCATTTTCTAACTGAGTGCAGTTTCATTTCTTGTTGCAATCGTGGCAGGAGCTGCCCTGCTCCCTCAAGCAGGGAGGAGGCAGAAGGGCTCAGCCCCCTGCTCCATCACACACACAGGTTCCTATGAATTTGCTGCAAACCTTCAGCACCATGAAGGCTGATTTTTATTTTTTAGATTTTTTTTTCCACCTTGCTCCCTGCCTGGCCAAAAAGCCAAACTTTATAAACCAACAGTGTGAGCAGAAACATCCTTCTTCCTTGAATGTGATTATTATTTCAGAAGAGGAGGCTGTGGTTTGAAGAGGCAGAAAAGCTGTTTCATCTGGAGACACCAGCTCTGATGCCAGGCACTGGTCATCATAACATTTCTCTTCTGTCTTAGGTTTCAGAGTAAAAATCAAAATCTCTCACACAGCCTGGTTTTGGACAGTTTTTGACCAGCTAAGATAGTTTGCAGGGCCCCAAACACTCTTTTTATTGAGTTACATCTATAAACTATTTCTGTATCCATGCAAGTCAGTTCTCAGTGGTGGCCTCCCACCCTCTGTGAAACCAGAGCTCTGCCCACTTGCACTCCCCTCATACATTCTTTTTGCCTTCAAGAGTTTAATCTAAAAATAGGAAATCAAGAATGGGAGAAGAGACATGCCCTCCCCAGGAGGGTGGAGGAGAGAGCCTTCCCAAAACCTCAGGCCTCAGCAGCAGGGCCAGGAACCAAACCCCAATCTCCTGGGCACTGCTCCTCAGCTTTAAATATTTTGGCAAACCCAGATGGCTGCTTGTGTTTGCATTGGTTCCTGTTGGAGAGATGCACTTGATGCAAAGCAGCTCCCAGGCCTCAGCAGGGCTCATAGATAGTATTTACTAATTGTGTTCTCATTATAAATATTTGCCAGATGACCAAAGAAGGGAAGAGACTCTTCCCAGTGTGCAGGAGGTGCTCAGAACACCCTCACTGATCTGCCCCAGGAGGCAGATAGACCCAAATCTTGCAAAGGCACTGATGTCACCCATGTGGTGTCTCAGCTGTCCCACAGAGCTGTTCCTGCAGAATATTTGCTTCTGGAGTCCAGGAGATTTGGGGGACCAAGTAGATGAAACAGCAACTCCAGTAGTTTGGCTTTGGTGCAGGACACATGGAAAAAACTCTCCCTTCCAAGGAAAGTGCCAACCAGCATCACCAGGAGAACAGGGAGGTGAAGCAGGACACTGAGGAAACAAGATTTATGAGCAAGGATTACTCAGATTTGATGTTTAATCCAGAACAGAGAAGACGACAGGAAGGGATTTTGGTTGGAGTTTGTGAGGCAAAGTAATTTCTTGGAGTCTGTTTGAGGTCCCTCCAAAAAGAGCATGAGTCAGGTTTTTCTTTTCCTGGCAGCTCTGGAAAGGCTGCAGAGGCATTTCCTCCATTCCCAGGTGGCTTTTCCCTGGCTCCTGCCCATCCCTGCAGGGTTGGGATGGGGACAGTTGCTGTGGTGGGAGGGCACGGGGACAGGGATGGGGACAAAAATGGGAAGAGGGGGCTCCAGCAAGGCTGGGCTGGAGGAGCCCAGGACTGGAGGGGGACTCATGAGGAGCTGGATGCTGCTGGGGTTGGTGCCAGGACAGCAGAAAACCCTGATGTTTCTCCTCAATGGAGCCAGCACAGCCCTGGTGGCACATGGAAATCTTCCCTCTCCCTTCTCACGGGGGCAGCCCTCCCTCCCCAGCAGCATCTGTCCCCCTTCCTCATCACTCTGGATGCAGATTTTTGAATTAATCACCTGCTGGTTCTATTTAGCACCACCAATATAAAACCATTCCCAACATAAGTTGTCTGCAAACAATTTGAGTTCTCCCCGATGGAACCCAGGTCTGCCCACAGCTTTAAAGGTTGGTTTGTTTCTTATTTCATTTTGAAAAGACGTGCAAACCCCCTTTTCCATCATGACAGCCCTTTCCTTGTCTCTGATCCAGAGAGGACTGCAGGGGAGGAATATTTAAAACACTGAGTTGTGACCTGAAGTGGGGAAGGGCACCAAGAGAGGACAAAACACACCTTTCCCCTCCTCATCTTCTCAGGACAATCAAAGCATTGGTCTCTTTCTTCAGTCCCAGTGCAGGGATGATGCTGGCACTTGCACTGTGCCCAGCTCCTTTAACCACCTCTTTTACACCCATGGGAGGCAGTTACAAAACAGAAGAAGAAAAAAAGAAAGGGGAGAGAGGGTGAAACAACCAAAAAAATCCCAAACTCAGAGCCCAAGCCTGGCTTTAAACAAAGCCACCCATGTGTTGGGTTTTTTTTCCTAAGGGCTGGACATGGCTGAATTTGCAGTTCCAGCTGAGAAAGTGAGGGCACTGAAATCTCCCAGCCCTGGTGCAGTGCTGGGGCCAGGGAGGTGTGTCCCATTCAGGGTGCTCTGAGACCCCCCTTGTCCCAGCAGACCCTCGGACAAAAGCCACCTGTGCTACAAGCCCAGTTCCCTTCTGGCAGAGGGATGATCCTGTGGGCATGTGTGACTGTGCTCAGCTCTGCAGCCTCATCACTCCACTGCCATGAGGCCTCTCAAGGGACTCACACATGGGCAGGACCACCCTGAGCTCCTCATGGACCAACCCAGCAAGGACAGGGCTGGACAGCTTCTCTGAAGATGCCTAGGAAGCAAGGAGGGCAAAAAGCATCCTGCAGCTGCAAATCATCTTCCTGAGGTTGGCCCCACTTTTGCTCACACGAAAGCAAGGAAGCACCAGTTTGGTTTTCAGCAGGGAGGTGACACCTTCCCTTGTGCTGGCCTGTCCCCAGGCCCCCAGACACACACCTACACCCTCCCCAGGTCACTGCAGGGTGAGCAAGCTCACTTCAAAGAGCTTTTGCCTCTTCTGCAGCTGGTACACAAAAGCCAGAGCTTTTATTGTGGGTTGTTTGGTTTGGGTTGTGTTTTTTTTTCACGTCTTCTCCTTTCTCCTGCCTAAAAAGATGCTGCAATCTCTCACAGAAAAAGAATTATTTCCATATGATCCCAGCACTTTCCCTCTTGGCTGGAAGGCTGGATGTGGTTTTGGGTCTGTGGTTTTTTGCTGCATTTTTTTAATTCACAGTTTTTTTCAGCCTTCATTGTGCGAGGCAGCCCCGAGCCCGGCGCGGGACACGGGCCCAGGAACCCGGCACCAGCTGCTGCCAGCCAAGAAACAAGGGGAAAAAAATCAAAAATAAAGCCCTGCTTTTGCAAACAGCTTAGCTGCTGGGTTTCACAAGGAGCTGGGCTGACTTTCCATGTTTCATTTGGACTCCAGCTGGGAAGCTGCAGCCGCCACCGAGAACACAGAGCCCCGAGCAAAGGGCACCTCCGGGTGGGTGTCCCGCTCAGCAGCCGGGACAGAGAGAGCCAGGGGGGCCTGAGGCACGGGGTAAGTGATGGGGATCTTGGGGGAAAAACATGCTATTGGGAAGAGAATTTCCTGCAGAAACAGGTTGCTTGGTGAGATGTACAATGTGGTGATCTCTGCCTGCTCTGCTTTGCCTCCTTTTTTTTCTGCTTCTCTGCAGCAAGAGCAGCGAGTGCCCTGGTAGAGCTTTATTTGTTCCTCCCAACGCTCCTTGTTTCACTGCCCACCTTTAGCACTGCAGGATGCTGCTTCCTTCTGGTCTGACTTTGTGGCTGGGCACTGGGCTGGGGATGGAGCCCCATCTGGCACAGCTCCAGGCTCAGGAGCCCGGGGCAGGAAAGGGTAATTTCCTGGCGTCCTCTGCAGAGACGGAAACTCTCATGGGACTCTGCTTCTCCTGGAGAACTTCAGTCGTTTGGAATGTGCTGCTCATTCCTGAGGTGTAAGCAGGGATTCATAGTGAGGATGGGATGGTCCTCTGCTGCCAGCACCCGTGTCCTGGTGCTCCCACCCCCCCAGCTGGGATGGCGTGGGACCCGCTGCAGGGACACCTCTGCTGGCTTCTTTGGGCACATGTAGAGCCCAGTTCCCGGAGCACTGAGTCAGCAGTGGCAGTCAAAGGGAAGTTGCTTTCCTGCTGGGAAGTGCAAAGGAGGGGTGGGTGCCTTCCACTTTGTCAGAGGGGTTTGCTCTGTGGGAGAAGCTGCCCTGGGAATGACTGACTGTCAGTTCCCCTGTGCCTCGGCAGCACCAGGTGGGATCCCTGGCTGGGCTGGCTGTGCAGGTGGGATGGCTTCAGGGACATGCCCAGCCTGGAGCAAGGCCTTTCCCAGGACATTGCCAAGTACACGGGACCATTTCCATCAGACACAGCTCCTGCTCCCATGGCACCTGCAGGGAACTGCCTTAAATCCGTCCCATCTCCCAGGTCTGTGCAGGTGATGGGAAGGGGTGTTTGTGGGGGCTCCCAGGCTCTACCCGTGGCTGCCAGGTGAAATCACAGCTGGAGAGAACACGTGGTGACCCCACAAGCTGCTGCTGCACAGGGGCTGGGGCTGACAGGGTGAAGATGTTTCCCAGCTCCTTCCAGGACAGCAGAATTAAGGCCCTTCACCCACACTGCAAACAGGCACACTCTAAAAAAGCACCAGAAAATAACAAACAACACAGATAAAGGACCTACAGCTTCACAGACCAAACATCCACCCAGGCCATCATCAGTATGGATGCAGCTCACATCCCTGGACCTCTCCAGGGCCAGATCCTGGCTGTGCCCCCATTCCTGCCCTCAGCAGCTCTCCCAAACCTGCTCCTCTTCACCCCAGTGCCTGTGCAAACCCAGCGGGCAGGAGGGCGTCAACATGGGGCAGCTGGAAACTGCTGCAGGCAGCGGGAATTCTGTGACCACACTGCTTCTCAGGATCCAAATATCCTTGTCTAGGAGCCTTCCAGTCACTTCATGGTTGCAGATGGGCTCCTGGTGCTCGGCTGGAGTGGAGCATCCCAGTGGCACTGAGTGGGAAGGAGCTGCCCTGGGCTCATTCTGGCCCCACAGACAGAGGAACCGCTGAGCTGGGGCAGCTTCGCCTTGGAAAACCACACAAGATCTTTCAGTGTTTTGGGCTTTTCTACAAGATGTTGCTCATGAAGAAATTTTAGATCCTCCCGGGGAAGAAAATGTTTTCAAAAAGAAAACAAATCTGAGCAAATAATTTCCAAGAGGAAGTCCAGTGTCCAGACAAACCCAGCCCCAATGATGCTTCGTTTCCTGCTGCTGGTGATGCAAGGAGCTCTGGAGCAGTGAGAAGGTCAAGGCTTGACACAAGACAAGAGGTAAAAAAGCAGAACTAGAATAGTTTCCACCTCTGGAACAGTACTGAGGTTTGAGGCAGACACATCCATGTGTTTTCCATCTCTGCAGTGCAAAGAAGTGGTTTTAGTCTTCACTCCCCTCCAGGGTTTTCAGTCAAGATTTGTCACTAATTAAAATGGGCAGTGGCCAGTGTTGTCCCACGTGCTGTGAGCTTAGACCAGACAGTCATAGGGGGCTTTTCCCAGTGAAGTCTGAGGAAAAACAGGAAGGAAAAGATTGACAGAAATTTACAGCACAAGCTCAGGGATCCAGGAGCAATTTCTGCCTGGTGAATTCTCAGTATTGCAGCGTGTGAGCTCAGCACAGGTACTGGTGGGATTTATTCTTTGAACATCACTGCAGGAAAGGACACTGCACCCAGTGACAGCCTGGATGGGTTTGAAGCTGTACCTTTGCCTTACCCTGCACACCCCATGGCCTACTGGTAGTGCTGAAGGACCAGTCACTGCTTGGCCAAAATTCAGCTTCAAGTTACAAACACCAGGTTGTTTATCACAGGGAAAACCTTTTGGTCCAGCCTCCAGGGTGCTTTGCTTTGCATTCTTGCTTTACTTTCTCTGGGTGCAGAGCAAGTGAGTTATTTTTGCAGATATTATGGGGATTTCTTATCATTCCTGTTGCCCAGATCTGTTCCTTTATATCAATGTGTTCAAATCCTTCAGGTACACAGGATGATTAAAAAGCTTTGCACGAGCAAATGTGCCTCATACATAAACTGTCTACCTTGATCTGTAAGATTAAATTCAATCATGAACCAAAAAAATCAATCAAGGTTCTCTCCAGCTGTAATAGTGTCAAGAGAATATATTTAAAGTAGTTATCACACACAAGAAGAAAGAATCACATCACTTAACTCCCTGAACTGGGACTAATGGTTTCTGCCCCTCCCTTGGAAAGGTTTGTGGCCTCTCTGAAGTCCTGCATGGGAGGAATTTGGCTTTTCTTGCTGGCAGGAATACCAGTTGTTGCTGGAAAACCAGGACTTGGGATATAGATTATTCATGGCATGAAAAATAATGCAGAAAGAAAAAGCTTGGTTGATTGTACTTAAATCAGCACACTTCCAAGGGCAGTGCAAAGCCATAATCTGTTACTTTATCATCTGTTCTGCCTTGGATTGAGCATAGTAGACAACAGCATCCCTGGTCTGGGCACTGCATCCTCACCAGCACACTGGGGCAGAAGCCATCAAAGGATTTGTGTTTTCAGCTCTGGTTAGACAGACCAACAGAACCTTTAACAACAGGAAAGTTTGAGTTTAATGCAAGGAGACTAGTAATTTCACTTACTTTTGCTTCTTGTTTTGGGCCAGGCAGAAAAACTTGAACAAATAATCCCTTTTGGTGATATTTTAGTTTTGTCTTTCCACTCAGAAGTTCAAAAAGGACAGAAAAATCAGTCTTTTTAAACCCTGGTTAAAAGGTGGTTTCAGTCAAAGAAACCTTTCATGACCTTTAAATAGCTCTCCAACAATAACATATATTTTAATGTTAGAATGAAGGCAACCACCAGCCATCCTCATCACCAAAATTCACTGAAATTAACTGCCTTTTCATCAGGTTCAGCTGTCTCATTTCATCATTCCTAAATTTGAATTTGGTTTGTAAAAATGTTGCCCAAAAGCTTGATCTGCCCATTTACCATGTGCAGGATTCCTTCCTTAGCATCAGATTAAAGTCGCTCTTGATTAGAATCATAGAATGGTTAAGGTTGGAAGGGACCTTCAAGATCATCAAGTTCTAACTTGGGTGTTGGGTTTCACCCCAGTTCCACTTGCAAAAGCTGGGCTGTGCTTCATGGCTTTGGAGTGGAGAGGGATGAGCAAATAATTTATCTTAAAATTATCTATTGCAAGCAAAGGGGTCATTCTTTTCTCCAGATTAACAGGATTTTAGTATTAGGAAATCTTGACCTGATTTGTTTCCTTTCCTATTGCACATTTGATTTCCCTGGTTGGAGGTTACTCTTCACCCAATCTCCCATTTTGTGCTGGATATCTTCCAGTCATCCCTGCTGAATCCAGTCCCCACTGCTTGCAGCCCCCTCAGGCTCCTTGCTCCCCTCCTCTTCCCTGTTTCACTTCTCCAGTCAGGAGAAAACTGGAAATCTAAAGCTCTGTTCATTCATAGTCACCATTAAAGTTTCATATCACAGATACTGCAACTAAACACACATTTCTGTCACTTTAATGAACTGACTTCTCTAATTTTTGGAAGGAAAACCTGGTGTGGGGGTGTCAGCTTCAGGATGCCCTGAATCAACTGGGCAGTTGCATCATTTGTTTCCTCTTTTTTTTTTTCTTTTTCTTTTTTCTTTTTCCAAATGCAATTTCTAGCCAATAACTGGAGAAATTGCTCTTCATGAATCATGCAAGTGGCCACGATTTCTTCACTGGCTGCTTGGATTAGAGCAATGTGAAACGTGCACAACCTGAGCACTGATTTGTCAGACTATTTTTGCCCCTGAAGTCAATTCTAAAAATAGGAAAACCATTCATCCTGGGGAGAAGAATGACCTATAAAAATGTAAAGCAATTTCTTCATATTTATTAATCCTTTCATTTCACCCATAATGACTACCACATTTAATGAATGCTCTTTCTCCTTCACAGAACTATTATGAGCAATCATGTCTTCTGCTTTTAATGCCCTGATAGTGTAATCTAATACTTTATCCTGAAGTTATTGACTGCTCACACTCCTGAGAAGGGCTAAATAACTTCCAGTTCAAAAGAGGATATATTGGCCCTGGTTGCACAGGACCCTGAGTGAACACAGAATGGTTGGGCTTGAAAAGGACATTTAAAGTTCATCTGGTCCAACCCCCCCTGCAGTGAGCAGGGACATTTCCAGCTAGATCAACAGAGACAATTTCAGCTTGCCCTGAAGGAGTCTCCTGGTGCCTGGCTTCTTGGTGGGTCTTCTTTAAAGAATTATATGAACTATAATCCCAGCAGGGGAGACTCCAGAAACATTATGTGAACCCCAGATGATCTCCAAAGTGTAAACTTTCTGTTCTGGTCACATATGAGCTGGTTATTTGTGACCTGCTGCCCATTCAGACTTGTATTGCATTCCTGTTCAGAAGCACAAAGATGGCTGAAGAAGTGCAGGAAAATTAAAAAGGACTTAATGAAAATGGAATTCAGGCTCTGAAGGCTGATACAAAAGGTGTACAAATCCCTCCTCAGAACTGTACCCAGAATGAGTTACAACAATGAATAGAGAGATCTTTGCAAGGTGTGAGAGACTTCATGAAAGAACTTTCACTGCTGTCAGAAGAAAAGTTATTATGTTTCTGCTAAGCATTCAGCTGGTTTCCAGGGAGCTGGATTGCACCCAGTAAAAAGTGTGAATAACAGTTCTTTTGGGGCAGGTAAGAACTAGAAGAAAGCATCTCCTGAGAACACCAGGACAATCCAAGTACCTTGCCCTGTGCTGATCTTTTGTCTCCCTGTTTCCTCAGCTGGTTCATTTTGTGCCCAGTGAAGCCTTTGCAGAGCTCCAGGCTCCCTCCCTCCCTCTGTGGATGGGACCTGTGAGTTCACTGAGTTATTCCTAAAACCCATGACATCTATCTCCCACTTGCCCCAGATATTCCAGGAATTAAAGCTGGTAGAAGAGGAGCTGTAAAAGCTGTTCCCAGCCTGAGGTCAACAAGAGTCCATGCAACTAATTGGGCTTTGGATAAGGTCCAAAAAGGCATCAGTCCAAAATCTGTCCTATATGAAACACCACTGCAATCAGGAGAATGACACTAATTACACCTGGTAGGAGGCAGTTGCCCATCTCCAGCTCTAGTGTCTCCTCAAGAAGGAAGGCACTGGGGAGCTGGAGAAAACTCTCCTCCTTTGCACCACCTGAAGCACTTTCTTTCTATTATTCCACCCAGTGTTCACGGCCTTTGGAGTTTGCCACTGGCAGATGAAGATGCAATAAATGATCTCAAAAGCTGGTGTTTGTGAATCCCATTTCACTCTGTTTTTTTGCAGCTGTTTGGTTTTCCATTCTGCACATTGGCAAATAAAAATGCAGAACAGACACAGAACTTGTGCTAAGAGCAGCAAATGGGTATGGTCAAAGCCACAAACTTCTTGGCATAGTCACCTTGGAGGAAGGTTGCCAGCAAGAGGCTGCAAGAAACTATGTAGAGACAAACAACTTCTGATTTCTTTTAGTTTCATTTCCCTTCAGGTTTTTCCTAAAAACAAAACAAGAAAAAAAACCAAAAACAAACAGCAATGTGCCCTTGTGGCCAAGAAGGCCAATGGCATCCTGGGGTGCATTAGAAAGGGTGTGGTTAGTAGGTCAAGAGAGGTTCTCCTCCCCCTCTATTCTGCATTGGTGAGGCCACATCTGGAGTATTGTGTCCAGTTCTGCGCCCCTCAGTTCCAGAAGGACAGGGAACTGCTTGAAAGAGTCCAGGG
>NW_009954229.1:543612-572512 GCF_000747805.2 Chaetura pelagica | reverse complement strand
TGTGATGTACTCTAGGTGACCCTGCTCTGGCAGGGGGGTTGGACTAGATGATCTTTCAAGGTCCCTTCCAGCCCCTAAGATTCTATGATTCTATGAACAAACAAAAAAACCCAAGGGAAATAAAACATCTCTAGGTTCTGTATTTAAATAAATTTTCATTTTCTGCTTCTAATTTTGAATTTTTCAGGGTGGCAAGAAACCACTGTCAGAAGAAGACATTTTGTCTTTTACCCAGGAGTTTTTGCCAGGGCTGTGCCAAGAGCAGCCAGGCAGTGGTGCCTTGAGCAGAGCTGCTGTGACAGCTCCGGGCACCTCAGCCTCAGCTTCTGATCTCACAGGTTGGGCTTGGGGTTGGGTTTTTTTTCTTCTGGTTCCCTGATGTCTCTTGCCAGCTATTTCAACCATAACAGGAGGCAGGGGTTGCCCTTTCTGGTGCTTGTAAACAGTGCTTGGTGGGACACTCTTCCCACCTGGAGCCTCCTGGTGCCACCACCCATCAGCTAATATTTAACCAGCAGAAACACACCGTGCGGGCGACACTGACAGATGGCCCATCTGACTGGAATCACCCTGTTAATCATTTCTGTTCCTTTGCTTACTCCAGATGGCTCTGGTGCTTCTCCTGCTCTTGGTGTGCACTGCCCCCCTGGGTGCCAGCCCAGAGCAGGGCCAGGCGAGGCGGGAGCCGCGGCGCCTCTCGTGCGTGCGCTGCTGCGGGGCCCACGAGCAGCCCGTCCCCATCATCTCCTCCCGGTACACCAGGATGAGCAGTGACCCTGCCTACTCGGTCCCCAAAGTCCAGCCCACTATAGATATCACCATCCTCAAAGGTGGGTAAAGCCAGCTGCTGTAAGGACGTCCTTCGTCTTGCTTGCTCACCTTCGTTTTGCAGGCTGAGCTCTTCCCCACACCAAGGAGCTCCTCTGCTGACCTTACCCAAAAGAAGGTCAGGAGGTGACATGGCACAGCCTGTAGGTTGGTACAAGGAAGGAGCTGGCAAATGGCTCGTATCCATCAAAAAGGAGAATCCCTGGAAGCTCATGTTAGGCCACACTAAAAACCAGATACAAGTGTTAGTGCAGAATTACTACATGTAGCTTCAGAACGTGGGGAAGAGGCTCATTCCCTCCTTCTGGTGCTGCTGCTCATGAACATTGGCACCAGAAGTTCCATGGAGCCAAGCTCTCACCTGGCATTTTCACCTTTTTGAGAGCTGGGAAGGTGCCAATGTCTTCCAGACACCTGTGCTGGGGAGATAATGGTTTAGCAGCTGCTTTGCTGGTTGTCTCCAGCAGGAGGTGGCTGCAGCTCGGGGATCCTGGGCTTCTGTTTGACAAGGTTTTCCTTTATGCTTGCAGGTGAAAAGGGTGAAATGGGAGAGAAAGGGTACCCTGGAACAGTTGGGAAGGCAGGAGAAAGAGGGCTACGTGGCTTTAATGGACGGAAGGGGCAGAAAGGCCAGCCTGGCCCTCAAGGCCACTCCTGCAAGCAGCTCTACGCTGCCTTCTCGGTGGGTCGGAGAAAACCCCTTCACAGCTCAGACTACTTCCAGCACGTCACCTTTGACACTGAGTTTGTGAACCTTTACAAGCACTTCAATATGTTCTCGGGGAAGTTCTTCTGCTACGTTGCAGGAATCTACTACTTCAGCCTCAATGTCCACACCTGGAACTTCAAGGAGACCTACCTGCACTTGATGAAGAACGAGAAAGAGGTGGCCATCCTCTATGCCCAGCCCAGTGACAGGAGCATCATGCAGAGCCAGAGCCTGATGCTGGACCTGCAGGAAGGAGATGAGGTCTGGGTGAGGATGTTCAAGCGGGAGAGAGAAAATGCCATCTACAGTGAGGAGTCTGATGTTTACATCATCTTCAATGGCCATTTAATCAAGCCAGCAGTAGAGTAGCCCTTCATCAGCTCTGGGCTCAAAGCTTTGGTAGATACTTCCCTCTTAGAAATGCATGTCTAGTCCCACATGGAGGGGTTACAGACCTCCTGACAGGGTTGTCTGCCCATGCCAAGAACACCTGTGTGGGTGGAGGGGACTGTTTCAAGGTGACAGAAGCTACCCAGGTACCAAGAAGCTTCAGCCCTTATGTGCCCTGGGGAAGACACATACAGAAGCCCCCAGTTTGGCAGCCCTCTGTAGACCCCCAGCAACATCCCTAAGAAGTTTGCCAAGTTGGTGGCAAAACTTTAACTTCTTTGCTCTGCTTTAGAGAAACCATTTTAATTCTACCTTAAGGATCATCTTCGGGTACCAGTTCTCTGGGTGCTAGTTATGAAATGTTTTTAGTCCCACAACAATACTTGGGTACCTTTGCAGTGTTGCAGGTCTGCTCCATTCAGGCAGGCAAGAACCCAGCTGGTGCTAAGAACAGTGTTTTGCACAGTACATTTACCCTAACTTACATTTTAGCTCCAGTTTGTGTAAAATTCCCCTCAGGGAGCACAATGCTGGAGTCAGCTCGACACCAGCGTGTCGACCCAGCAGAGCTTCTCCAGAGAGGAAAGGCTTCAGTAGAGCTGGAGCCACGTGCTCTGCCCTTGCTAGACTTTGTGCTGCTGGCAAGGCTTCTCACAGCAGCACCTCCAACGTGGCTGGGGATGTATTGCCCATTTTAAGGAATACTGTGGGCCCTGCCTTAGGATCTGATTTCAGAGCTGGAATTTGAGGCTGTGCTCGTGGCTGGAAATTAGGAACTTACAGGACCCTCATTTCTGGGAAGCAGGAAACTGGGAAAAAAAAGAAGAAGAAATAAAAAAAAGGTGCTTTGCTGCAGGCAGAGATATTTTAGGGGATTTGTTTTCTTTTTTCCTTCTTTCCAATGGCAAGGTACACACAGCAGCCAGAAAACTCCTTTCCCCCAGTTCCTCCTTGCCCATTCCCCAGCCTCCTGTTTGCATCCAGAGCCATTTGTGTGATGGGTACAGGAAAACTTCTTGCCAGGAAAAAGCTTCACTGCTGGACTTACCCACAGCTGTTTGGAAAAGTAGCTGAAATAAAGATATTGCTCCAAGCACCCTGAGTTTGTTTATCTTCTCTCCATGCTCTCTTTCATAGGACGGGGCTAAAAGCACTGGGCTGAACATATGACAGTCTCAGGTAGCAATTTGAGTTACTTTAACACCAAAGTACTCCAGAAACTAGACTGGCACCAGCTCCCATCCCTGCTGGGCAGTAAAAGCCATCAGCATGTATCAGGATGGGGAGACACAGAAGTTAATGACCCTTGTGTAAAACAAATACCAAATCTTTGAGAGCTCAGAGTCTTTGCAAAGACAGGATCTTTTAAGTGGCCTCTCAGCAAAGTAAATGAATGATGAAAATGGGTTCACAAGCCTTGAAGCATCATCCCTGCTCCTGCTTCCATCACAGCCTGCAACCCTGAAGAGGATAAGTGGGAAATTTACACACTTAGAAACAAACCACTCTCACGGGTATTTCATGCAGATCCTCCCCTGCTCTCAGCTATCTCAGCTGCTTGGGGCCCATTGCCCAGCATTTCCTTCCCACCCTCCTCATCCTCTGTTTCCATCAGGATGCTGGTGAGAGCCCTCATGGCTTCATTGCCCATCTGCAGCACATCCCTTGCTGCCCAGAGCCCTGATGGGAGGTGCCAGCCCTGAGCACACCCACACCAGCAGAAACCTCCCCTCTGCTCTGGCCTCAGTGAAGGCTTTTACAGACCATTGTTCCCCACCACATACCACATTTGAGCACTCCAAAATCCTTTCTCCACCCTTTCTTTGTCCCTGTTTCTAACCCATTCCCCAGCCAGACCCAGATGTTGCAGCTGCAGGAAGTCATGCTCAGGGTGCAGGGCACTGCTGGCAGAGGGACCTCAGGAGATGCCTGTGGTGGAGGAGGCTTCATCCACTGAGGATAATGGTGTTCCAGAGCTATCTGACATTCCTGACACATCCAGCAGTTTCACCACAGCTTCAGCTCATTCCAGTCTGCAGTTCCCTGCATGGATTAAAATTTAAAAAGGAAAAAAATAAATCAAAATGATCCAGTCCTCTTAAAACTGTCATTCCCAGCTGGAGTTACTGACAGTGCTTCGTCCAGAGCTGGAAAAAACACACTCAGAACTGATTCTGGAGAAGTTCCTTTCTACCAGGAAGCCAGCAAAGATCCATCCATCCATTGCAGCATAGATGCAGATCTCCATGCCACTGGGACACACAGGGAGAGACAGGCTGGTTATTGAAGCAATAGGACACACTCAAAGTGCTCATGACTGATATGCCAGTGGCATAAGCAAGTAAATCATTAAAGCCCCATTGGCTTCAGGTGTAGAATAACCTTTCAAATAATATGAAAGGTTATTGGGTTGCATACATTATTCAGAATTGTCATTTACAGAGTGAAAAACCAACCATCTAGAAGTCTCAACCTGCCCATCTCCTTGGGGAAAAAAAAGTGGAAAATGTAAAAAAAGCTGAATGCACAAAGACAATCCCACTGCCACCTTTGAATGCAGCTGTAAGTTTTTTCCAACTTTGAGGGCTGGGACCAGCATCCTTGTTTAGAGAAGTTTAATGAGCCAAAACACAAATATTTGAGATCTGCTCGTCAACACACAGGCAGCTTGCCAGGGTCTCTCATATAGGAACAGCATTTAAATCCCTTCCCTCCCCCCCCCCAGCAATATTTTTTATGCCAGTGGCATAAGCAAGTAAATCATTAAAGCCCCATTGGCTTCAGGTGTAGAATAACCTTTCAAATAATATGAAAGGTTATTGGGTTGCATACATTATTCAGAATTGTCATTTACAGAGTGAAAAACCAACCATCTAGAAGTCTCAACCTGCCCATCTCCTTGGGGAAAAAAAAGTGGAAAATGTAAAAAAAGCTGAATGCACAAAGACAATCCCACTGCCACCTTTGAATGCAGCTGTAAGTTTTTTCCAACTTTGAGGGCTGGGACCAGCATCCTTGTTTAGAGAAGTTTAATGAGCCAAAACACAAATATTTGAGATCTGCTCATCAACACACAGGCAGCTTGCCAGGGTCTCTCATATAGGAACAGCATTTAAATCCCTTCCCCCCCCCCCCCCAGCAATATGTATCTTGGAAATTAAATATTTTTTTTAAAAAAAAAAGCTTTTTAAGTTCTCTTTTGGAGAGAAGAAAGTGGGAGGTTTAAATGCTGAAATCTAAATTTAAAGGGAAAAAAAAACCCACCACCTTAATTGGTATTTGTTTTTCCAATTATTTCCCTAAATTGGCACTTTGTGTTTCATGCTTGGAAATAACTCATCAGGGATCTGTCAGAATCTTTCTTCCAAATCCTTCAATGACAATTTTACACAGAAATGACAGAACTGCCTCCACTGCCATAAATCCCTGGTGCATTTTCTCAAGGTCTATCAGATCTCCTGGAGGTCCCTCTCAGCACAGGATCCTGGTGGGAGATGAAGCCTCCATGGTATAAGGCCCCAATAAACCCATTTGCCAAAAGGACTTTACCTGTCCTTGGGGCTGGGCCAGAAAGAGCTGAAAATGGAGAACTGGAGCTTTTTACAGCAGAAAGATTATGGAAAACATCAAGTGAGAAGCACCTACCCCCAACAAAATCTTTTGGTTGGCACAGGAAGATGAAAACAGGTGTTAAGACAACACACCTTTTGTTTCCTGACTGCAGATCTGTATAAAATTCACACTTAGTAGCCCAGACTTTAGCAACAGGAGGTGAACTCACCTAACATCCTCTCCTTTAGTTCTTTGGCATCCAAGCCCCAGAAGAGCAGCTCCCAAGGAGCTCACAGTGTGTTGAGACAGCATCTGTCCTTGTCCCAAAGAGGAGAGGAATGGCAGAGACCAAACAAATTATCTGCCCGTGTCCACTGGGGTAGGGCAAGATTTATGTTCAATGTCAGGAAAAAAACCACTTTGACCAGGAGAATCAGACTCCACAAGCAGCTGCAACGAGAAAGACAAGCTCCCCATCCCAGGGAGCCTTCAATAGCATCCCTGGATCTGCCAGGAGTGAGAAGGGCAACTCTGACTTGGAGCAGAGGAACGTACCCCAGAGCTGCACTGTGTCCCTTTAACCTGCTCTGCCTGGAGATTGAAATTTCAGCTTCTTTTCTTTCTTGAGGAAAGCCTGAATAAACCACATTAAATAGTTCCCACTAAAAATCCCCTTCTGGAGAAGCTGAGCCAGGCTGGTTTTCATAGCCCTCTAAATCTGCTCCAGCTGCAATTTCCAGTATCACAAACCCACACATAAGAAATCCTGCAGCCCAGCTCAGTAATTACTGGAACTTTATCTACCCCATTGAATCCTCTGCTTAACTCTATTTTATGTTTTCCAAATGTGCTCATTCCCTACCCTGCATGACTGCACAACATGAAGCAGGGCATCCTGGCTGTAGGATTTCTGCAGGGTCCTTCCTTAGCTGCAGATTTGTTCTACAACTTGGCCTTACTCATTTCTCTCTGTTCTTACCCCTGCAGGTGTAACACAGGAGAGGAAAAAAACCAAATCCTTGCACTGCAGACTTCACCTAAAGACACTACTTCTCTGAGCCCAAACACAAAAATAAATGTTTGACATCTAACAGAGCCCCTCTTTTCCCAGGAAACTGAAAATCAGCATAAACCTTCCTCCTCTTTCCCCCCCCAGCTCTTCTTTTCCTGAAGCAGGAGTGGTGCTTGAAAACCTCTTTATATGGAGGAGCAGCAAATGACTTGGAGCCCACCTGAGCCTACCTGAACCAGGTGAGGGCTGTATAAGGCAGCAGTGAAGGCCACTGTGCCTTTTGTGCTTGCTGGGAGAGGGGTCATTTAAATGAGTGAGGTGCTGGGGAAAAACTGATACCATTTTTCACTTAGTATTTCATAGAGTATTAGAGGAGGTGCTATTTTATTTTACAGTGCTCTGAGTGTGCTTATGTCTTCTCTGTTGCCTGTGATGAGCTGCAGCAGTACTCAGTGTGAGGGTGTTGTTATAAATACCCTGGTCCTGGAACTGCTTCCCTGGCCCAGCAGAAGACCTTGCTCCTAAAGAATTCGGTGCCTTTTTGTGCAGTCTTTAAACCATGCTGTAGCTGCTCAGAAATATTCTCTTGAAAGAGGTGTTAAAGGGCTGTGACAAATGCTCACTGTTTGGGTTAATAGCTCCTGCAGTGTTATTAGAGCTGGTTTTACCTGGCAGAGCTGAGGGTGGGCTGGTGCTTAGTGCCCCTGGTGCCAAACAGGGTTAGGGAAACAAAACCCTTGGTGTGCTCCCTGTTTTCCCTCCTAATGATCCTGTTCCTGTGTGCTTGCTCCTGCTCTGTCCTCTCAGCCTCGTCCAGGTTGGTTAAACTTCTGAAGCAGTTCCTTGACTCTCAGGGCCTGTTCTGGTGAGCTGCAAGCAAAGCAAAGTTCATCTTCTTTAAGGGAACCCTTCTTACAGCACCTTGTAGTTCTCAAGACACAGCAGCAGGTGAAGGTGAGCTCCTCATCTTGTGGTAGGGTCAGCAGTGAATCTGAGGCACAGTTAATTGCCTTGCTTGCACCTCTGTGGTGGCAATGAGCAGTCAAAGCCAGGTGAGATCAGGGCCTGGAAGGATTGACACTGTCCCCTGAGTGTCCCCAGAGCTCCCCACCAAAGCAATGCAGCTCCTGTGCTCTCTCCTGCTGCTGCTCCCTGCTCCCAGCATCTCCCTGAGCCAGGGTTAGGGTTGTGAAGCCTGAACTCTGTGCTCAGCCTTCCAACTGTGCTCTTCCAAGACAGCTCCATGCCTTGATCTGAGACCAGCCTGCACGAACAAGCCACCTCTTTTACCAACTGCTGGAACCACAGTTCTCTGCTGGCTGGTCTTAAGCCCAGTAAGGGCTGTGAGCTAGAGAGGATCATGCTTTTCCCAGCCAAAAAAGAGTGGCAAATTCCCTCTTCTGCCAGCTTTCACTCCCACTAGTACATTCCCCTAAACTCCAGCTCTTTGTGTGGCTTTTTTTCTGCCTGTAAATATTCAGAGCAGGACCTGTCAGCAAACAGGCTTCTCCCCACAGCAGTTACTGGGCAGGTGGCTCTGCAGATGTGCTGGATGCTTCTGGAAGTTTCATCATTATCCTCTTGAAGCCTCTCTCGGGGTCTGAAAAGCAGCCATCACATGAAAACTGACCCTGAAAAACTCTTCCCCAGCACATCTGGGGGTGTGTGGAACATCTGTGGTGTGGATGAGCTGCAAGTTTGCAGCACCTCCGATGCTTGGTCCCTAAATTAGATAATATAGCAAATATCTGTCCATGCTGCCCCTTGCTGCATCCTGCCTGCTCTGCTTGTCCTTCCTGACCTCCCTCCATCACCAGGATATTCCAACCTGTGGCAGCAGGGGCACCCAACACATCCTGCAACCCCATCTTTTTGGGGGCTTTAATCCCTCTTGCTTTCTGAGGTTTCCATTTAGAGCTTCTAGAAGCCTCCTTCTCTGTGGTCAGGGTAAGACCAAAAGGAGCCTCTGCCTTTGGCAAACTGCTTTCTTCCTCTCCATAAGGAAACTTTTCTTTTACAACAGGAACAGGCAGATAATATCAAAGCAGATAAGGAAACCAGGCAACAAATAAAGCTAATGGGTTGCATGAGGGTGAGTTGGATGGGACTTAATGATTCTAGCAAGAACCTATGCACTAAAAAAAAGATTCAAAGTAGCACATAAAATGTAACAGGTAGAATAGGAAAGTGTTAAAACAAATAGAAACCACTTAGAGGCCAGGGAGCAATGCATGGCTAAAAGGCTGGAGACTTTGGCCTGAACCAGCTGTGCCCACATCAGCTGCTTCCCCTCCCTGCTTGGGAAGGGTCTTCCCCAAGGGCTGTGTCTCCAGACTGAGCAGCAAGGAGTGTCCCAGGACAGGCTGGGACCCCCCAGCCTCCCCCATCAGCTGCTCAGGGAGAGGTAGGACAGGGCAGGTTCCCTGTCCTTGCTCCAGAGCTGGCCCTGCCCAACCCTGGTGATGCTGCTCTTCTTCCTGCCCCCTCATTTTCCATGGTGGTTTTAGCTTTTCATGGCAAAGGTCCAAGCAGCAGCACCTGGAAACTGCAAACCTGGGTGTTCCCCCTGCCAGTTCACCCTACCTGGCTCCTCAGCCTGATTTCTTTGCCTCATTTGGTGAGAGTTTTTTGTGTGTTTTTTGCCTAACTGGGTCTTCAGCCCCAGAGCAAAAGAGTTCATGTGCTGTGTGACAGTGAGGCAGGACTGGTGCTGATGTGGGGAGAGCTCAGAGCTGGTTACTCACGTCCTTGCAGCCCTGGATTTGCACTGGGCAGATCTCTGTGCCCTCTGCCCCCTCAGGGACTGGCACACGGGGAAGATGAGCTGCTGGAGCCCACCCAGTGCTGCTTTGCTGAGCCTTTTCTTCCCTCCTTTTCTTGGCAGCATCTTTTCTTGGCAGCATCTCCAGCCAAAAGCTGCTGCAGAGGATCTAGGCACCCCAACAATTGGTGCCATCCATTGGGCATGACAACCTAATGCTATTTGCAGGCCCTTTTTTTTTTTTTTTCCCCAGGGAAAATTGCATCAAAACCAGCTCTAAGACCACAGGAATTGCCTCCTCCCCTAGGGCTGGGGGGAGCAGACACCTTTTTGCTGGCTCCAGCCACAGCCTGAGCAAGTGGGGGATCCCCTCCTGCCCTTGTCACCAAAAAGCCATTTAAGCAGTGAAACTCTTGGTGCAGGAAACAGGGATTGCCACTGGGTTTGCTCTTTTGTTCATGTAAAATGCTGGGCTGCCTGCTCCTGCCCAGGGTTGCACATCACCCTGTTTCCAAGCAAGGAAGAATCCAAATCAATTACCCCACAATGTCCTTCTTCCTTCTGTTCCTCTACCTGTGCTTTTCACCCCTTTTCCAGGCAGAATTTTGACTCTCCCTTTGATTGGAAAGGCAGTGAGGTGTAAACCCCTCACTGCTCTGGAGATCTCAGATGGCAGGTCCAGACAGGATGCTGCATCCAGGGAATTCAACAATGCCTGCCAGATTTTAGGGTGGTTGCCACTCTCATTTGAGGTGTCTGTGTCCCAGTGATAAAAATTCAGTTACTGGGCTGCAGCCTCAGCCAGGTGCTGAGTACAAGGAGTTTGTTTGTGTGTCCATGTTTGTACCTAAACTACATCCTGCATCACTTTTGGTGCAAAATGGCTTGTGCTGTTGGTTCTGATGCAAAGAACAACTTGCAAAAGGCCCTTGGGGAATTTCAGGTGTGATAGAACATGTCAAGCCACAGAGCCAAGTGGTATTTTCCCAGCTTTGTGCTGCAGGAAGTGATTATTTCAGGCTTTTTGAGCTTGCTGTGATTGTTACTCCCTGGAAATGACATTTGCTAAATTGTCATCTGCCACAGATTTGTGCTTTCATTTCCCTCTGAAATTCAGTTTGACTGGAAAAGCATCAGTGAAAGGCTGTGTGTGTGAGCACCTGCTGTGCCCCTCACCATGGAGCTCATGCTCCTGAGAACTTTGTAGCACCCACGAGTTTTATTCTTTGTCTCTATTAAACCTCAGATCTGTGAGGCAGCCAAACAGGGGAAAATATCCCAGCTAAAATGATGGATTTGACAGAAAAGAAGGCTATACTGATTTTTGAGGGAAAACACACACAAACAAGATGTGTTCAAAGCAAAGCACTGACAGTGTAACTCATCCCCCCTCCCACTCAGCTGAGCCCAGCTGATCACAGAGCAGAGATCAGTTTGGAGCAATTCTTCACTAAATTATGCAGAACCTGCACCTTGTCTTTCTGGTTTGGTCACATTCAGAATAAAACAGCTAGTACTTGCTCAGAGGTGTTCCATGAACTAGGGGTTCTCTGCCCATCCCTCACCCAGCAAGGCCTGGGTGACACAGACACTCCCCAAGCCACAGCTGAATTGAAACATCTCAGCTTTGTGTCCTATCAACATTTCAATTACTTGTATTGATTTATTACAATCCTCCTCAAACTAAGACCTCCCCAGTCCCAGAGTGAAGCAGGGAGCTGGTGATACACGACCAAAAATCCAGATATTATTGTGGGTTTTTTTCCTCTTGATGGGCAGGATGTGCTCAGCTTTGAAATTTTTCAGCATTTTAATGGGGTGATTAGGACCAGCCTCAGCTTTCACTTTGTTCCTTTAAAGTAGAATGGTTGGAAAAGGGGGGGAAAAAAGAGAAATGGCTCCATGTATGGGCTTTTCATACAATTCCATTTCACACATTATCTTTTTGTGCTTTGTGGAAATTGCAAATGTTCTTTGCTCACTGAACAATGACAGAGGTGTCTTAATACCCTACTGGGAAATTTCTCAGGGGATTCACCAAGGCTGGAACCCACCCTGTGCAGCCAGGCAGCACCAGGTCCTTCATGGGGAGACATAAGTGGTTCATAGACTTCACTCTGCTCTCTTGCACAGCAGTGATTTTCACTGAAATGAACTGCCTGAAGTGATTTGAGACTAAATTCAGGCTGGTTTTAGCTGGTGTCTGTCACTCTGGCTACTGGCATTGTAGAACCTGGGCAAGGACCCCAGAGTGGAAGGCAGGGTTGATGTTTCCCTGCCAATAAACCTGCCCAGTTTGGGGGTGCAGAAAGTCCCTGTTCACATTGCTTGGCTTGGTCTGCATGTTCCAGCTCAGCTCCACATCTACATCAGGGCTACAGCAGGTGGGAAATGAGCTCTAATTGCATTTCCCCCACATAAGCTTTTAGGGGTGTTGGAGAAATCCAAACACACTCTGGTGAGGTGAATGTATTTGATGTAAATGAGACTTTGCTGCCTGGAGTAGCCAGGCACGTGCATGCCAGAAATGACAAGATTGCAAAGCTGAGCTGGGAGGCCCAGCAGACCTCTGTCTGTCACCTGGCAGATGGAACTGGCTGCACACGTGTGGCTGCAGGCAGGGAGCTGGGCTGTGCTGGGAGGCTCCCGTGCCAAGGGGAGGGCAGCACCCATTCTGGAAGCTGCACAATTCCTTGGCCCTGCCCATGGGAGCTGCTGTCATCACATCCCTCCAGAGCCAGCATTTGTCCTTGCAAGGTGCCACAGCCCTGCCATGTGTGCTCTCTGCCTTTGTGCTTGGCTCTGGGGTGCCCTGCCACAGTCTCTGCTGTTGGGTGGAGCTGCTGCAGCCCCAGGGGTCAGTGGTGGCCCCAACCTCAGGGGGTGGGAAGAGCCTGTGAAATGTGTCATGCTATTAAATTGAGTAAAAATGTTCCTTGTTGTTTTGTGGGGGTTGTAAGTTAATGGGCTACATGTCCTGGCCAAGCCCAGACTGGAAGGAGCTGCCTGCTGGAGAGATGGTAGACTGGGATCATAGACCTGGACTCCTGAAGCCTTAGATCTACATGGTGCTGCTAAGAGCCCTTCATAGAGTCCTAGAATCACAGAATATTTGGCTTGGAAAGGAACCTTAAAGATCATCTAGTTCCAACCCCCCTGCATGGGCAGAGACACCTCCCACCAGCCCAGGTTGTTCCAAGCCCCATCCAACCTTTTTTTTTTTTAAATCCCCACCTCCACCCAGGCTCTGTTTGTGCTCTCTGGGCACGCTGGGCACTCCTGGGCAGTGACACAACACACCTTTAGGTCAAGTTTCAAGAAAGCACAAGAATGTTGTACTGGGAAAAGCCAGGAGAAAGTCAGTTAACTGAAAACTTGAGAGGGAATTTATTTTTTCTTCCCCTCCAGGTTGTCCACAGAAAGACATGGTGGGACTTGCCCCTGGAGCACTGGGAGGGGAAGCTGATGGCACATGCTCTGGAGCAGTGATGGCTGCACCCTGGACCTCCCATCCAAACACTCTTCTCTTGCACAAGGAATACAACACCCAGGTCCACAGTCTGCACCTTAGGGTGCCTGGCAGAGGAACAGCCTGACTCCATGAAAAGGTATGGTGATACACTTCTCCTGAGGGACATTCCCAGCCCACGGTTGAGCTGCAGGGCCAGGGCTGCACTGTGGGTACCCCTGGCTGTGCTATGGGTACCCCTGGCTGTGCTGTGGATACCCCTGGCTGTGCTGTGGGTACACCTGGCTGTGCTGTGGATACCCCTGGCTGTGCTGTGGGTACACCTGGCTGTGCTGTGGGTACACCTGGCTGTGGGTACTTTCACAGCATGAGGGCCTGTTGGGTCACCAGAAGACAGGACTGTATGTCCCCAGCAGCACCCACTTCTTTGAAAGGCCGTTGCTTTCCATTACCCACATTGCAAAAAATTAAAACACTACAGCAACTCTGATGGTTCATCCCAGGAAACAGAGAGTGGGCTAAGGGAACAGGACACAGCTGATGTTTGGGACAACTCAGTGCTCGAGGTCAGAAACCTGGACTGAGAGCTTAAAGGCTCAAGATATAAATGATAAGAGAGCAAGTAGAGAAAGCTGTCACCTTTAGTGGCTTTTCAGGGAATGATGAAGAGATACAGAGGATTAACTGTTATGAGATTACAGCAGGAAAGAGAGAGAGAACACAGAAACCCCAGAGCATCACCCATCTCATAGCAACAAGGCTGGATTTAAATGGAGTTATCGAAACAGCACAAAAATGTGCAGGAATAAATGTGGCATGAAAACAGGGTGCAGGTTGAGGTGACCACCTATTTCAGGTAACTGAGATGGTGGAGCTGGATGAGCTGTTCTTGGAACACAGCACAGAATTATAAAAAGAGCAATTGTTGCTTCCTTTCTGGCTGCAGAAGGTAATGGGCAGTGAGCAGGACCAGGGGACAGGCACTCTTTGCACATGACCTTGCAGTTTTTAAGGATGTTGCTGCCTGTGTCAAGGCTGTGCCAGGACCACCTGCCCCAGGAAATGGTTAGATCCCAGTGCTACCCCAGGGCCAGCAGCTCCCAGAGCCTCAGGGAATAGAGGTCTGGTTTGAACAGGTGGTTTCTTAGGGCTGGGGTAGTCCCAGGGAGGTTTGCATTAAGGCACACATGAACAATATGGATTTGGGAAGTTAAACTACATTCAACTGCAACTCAAGGAGGGAAGGAGCAAAAAGAAGGCACTGAATGTGTGACTTTCCCCCCACACTTGCACCTGGTTTTATTGGAATAAAGAGTGACTTTCTTAAGAAAGGTGCTCCTTGATCCCAGCTCTTGCTCATTTGGCTTTTGCTCACATACTTCAGGCAAGCAGCTCAGCACCCAGCAGTTGGAAGTCTGTTTACTGAGAGGTCTGCATGAATCTCAATCAATACCCACAACTGGGGCAGGAACAGAAATGGCAACAAGAAAATACACTTTGCAACCAGGGTTGGAAAAGGTCAGATGGGCACAGCACAGGGTTCCCTTCACCTTCAGGTGCATGTGGGTGTTTGTTGTCAGAGCTAAGACGTGTAATACTTTAATGAATTAAAGTGTTGGCCAAGAAATCCGCATTTAAAGATGAACAGGAAGTTTTAATTTAAAGGATTGTCTGTTGAAGTATTAAAAGTGTCAGTCAGTCCCTCAGGCTTAGGGATTGGATTTGAAAGGTGTAAAAAAAAATAACTGCATTGGGGAGTGTCGTGCCTGTCTCTTGCTTTCTGGGAAGGCCTGGCTGGGAGGACAGATTTTCATCTGATTTTGTCAGTCTTTGTCAAAGCATGACATGTTTTGATAAAATGTGTTCAGAGATGCTGTCAGCTTGCCTGGCTCCTCCAAAATCCGCTGCCAAGCTGCTGGGGAAACCCACATCTCCCTAAGAGGAGGGTGGAGAAAGAGTGAGTGGAGCTTTTGAAGGCACAAGTCTGAGAAAAGTGTTGCTGGGATGAGGAGAGGTTCAATGGCACCGTGGTGGGAGGGAACATGGTCTGCAGCTCTGCAGGAGCTGTGTAGGAGGCCTGTGAGGAGCAAAGAGGCTCTCTGAAAGAAAAAAGGCCAGATAAAAGCTGTCAAAATTACTCTGAACAGCTTTATCTGGGCCATGCTGAGGAGATGATGCCTCAGAGCCCAACTGGACTGACCCAGGGGCTGGATTCTCCCCCAGGGTGGTAAGCAGAGCCTGTGTGTGTTCTTGGCTGCAGGTGCCCCTGGTGCTTCCTCCTCTAACCACAGCTGGGGTGTTCATTGTGAAACTGGGCTCCCCAGACAGTTCTTTGTTGGGAAGGTCACCTGGCTGCCCTATCTGCAAATTGATGCATTGAAAGCTTTCCAGAATTTGCTCATTAAATATGATGCATTGCAACATTATCAACAAAACTGTAGGCAGGCAGGCAGGCTTCTCACCAGGACTTGTATTTTCCAGCAACTGTGGTCCCAATCCTGGCCCAAGGGGGGTGGGAGCAGAGGCAGGGTAGGTCTGGCCCAGGTTCATAAACCAGGACCCAAAATGGTGTTTTTTCAGACCAACCTCCTTTGCAAATAGTTGTAGTAGATAGATCCAAGGTTGATGAGAATAGAGGAACAAAAGCCAAAGTTGCAGGAGAGATGATGGAGCTGGGACAAGGTGTGGGAATGCCTGTGGGTCAGAGCAGGAGGAAAAGAAAAGCAAGTGCAATCAAGAGGAAATCTCCTGTCTCTAGAAGAAACACCTCAGCTCCCTGCAGGATGTTATTGCTCCTGCCAAGAGCTACAGGGACTGGGACATGTTCATAGAGATACAAAGTGCCCCCAGCCCATGCATGGTCCCTGCCAGTCCAGCTCTTCCTTTTCAGAGACATTTAGGGGTTGCAGGAATCTGTGTGTGTTCAGAAACCTGAAACTGTCCTCCCAAGGGAAGCATGGCACTTGCTGCCAGTGCCCCAGCTCTCCCCATCACCTGCAGATGCTGCAGGAGCTGGTGGGTGATGTGGTGGCACTGGAAATGGTGTCCCTGTCCCCTCTCCCTTCCACCAACCTCTGGGAGCAATTTGTCAAAGCAAGGCTGAGACGCTCTGTGCTGAGGTTTTCAATTAGGGAACACAAAAGCCTGTTTAATAAACTCTTAGAGGCTTGTTAACTGAGACATAATTAAGATTAATGTTGACTGGGGACCAGAGGAAACAGGGCTGAGAGTGAATCAAAGCAGGGCAGACAGTTTCCACCGTTAAGGTAATGCAAGAATGAGCTCCTTTCCTGCAGCAGGGGGTGGCAGAGGGTGCCTGGCTGTGCTGGAGGGACCCTGCTGGTATTGCCCGGTCATTCCAGATGGGCAGATGTCTCTGCTACTGTGTTTGCTTTGGGCTGAGGGGGGTCAGGAGGGCTCCCCAGAGCTGCTGCAGCAGCCTGGAGCTGCAGAGCCACTGCCAGCAGGAGCCAGGCAGGTGAGGTGGGACCAGGGCCAGCTCCTCAGCAGCTGCAGGTGGCCCAAGTGGCCGCAGGGCTGAGGTCCCAGCAGGACATCCCTGTCCTTCTGCTGTTGCCTGGGGCAGGTATGCTGAGTGCAGGCACCACTGCACAGGCCTGTGCTTGGCCAGCCCACCAAGCTGGGCTCCTGGGAGCAATCTCAGGAGTTGGCAAGTGCAGTGTTAGCATCTCTGTGGGACCTCTTCCATCAGGTCCTTGGGGTAGGTGATGGATTTCATGATTAGTAATATGCCCCTTCTCATCATCCTTCAGAGCATAAATCTAGCTGGCAGTGCAGTGAAAGGCTGAAGAGAAGAGGGGCAGGATGTAAACACCTTTGGGCTGGGCAGGGACACTCCCATGTGGCTCAGCTTGAGACAGGTATGGGTGGCCAAGGGTCCTGCCAGGCTTGGGAGGAAGATGAGTCAGCCCAGCTGAAAACCTGCTGAATCTATTTAACCAGATACTCTGCTCTAATGCAAATGAAGAGCATGCCTAATTTTTTTAATGTGCATAAAGAGGATTTGGCAAAAACAGTTCCCTGCCTTTTCAGTATTATTTTAGCAACAGGAATGACATATTTCTCATAGATCACACTGACACTTTGCAATCCTTTCTGCATTTTCACAGCCCAGTCAGTCATCTGTTTGCCAGTCATTAGCAACCAGCAGAGAATGAATTCAGCTAATACCACTTAGGTGAGGTTGGTTCTGAAGCACTGGCAGAATCCTTCCCCTGGCTGTGCCTTGAAATTAGTCAGCAGGATGACCTGGCAGATGCAGATTTATACTTCACCCTCTGAAGGTCTTTGGTGTTATGGCCCCATTGGTGGGAATGATCTTGCTCAAGACAGACAGGGTGGCAGCAGATATCAAAACACCTGTCAGATACAAAACCTATTGCAAAAAGCTAACAGTGCCTGGGTATCCTGGATTTGCAGGGAGGAGGAAAAAGAAGTATTAATTTATATTTTTTTAGTGTAATTCAGAGGAGTGCAGGGGGTTTGAGGAGGTCTGAATGAAAGGTCTGGACACAGGAAGCAGAGCATCACCCTGCTCACGTAGCTCTGCTTGCAGGGCAGGAAATATGCTGGTGGCTCAGAGATAGGGAGGGAAATTGTGAACAAGGTTGAGTGTGATAAACACAACAGATAAGAGGGAGCAAATATCAAGGGCAGATTTGGCTGCAGAAGGACACAGCAGCCTGGGTTTCATTCCTATTTCAGCATTCAGGTTATCAAAGCCCCTGTTTCTTGCTGGATGCTAAAATGCTCCTTCATGTGCTTCAGAGATGTGATTTCCCAAGGCTTTACCTAGATTTCATTCCTCCTTTTCTGTTACTGAGTACAAGTTACGAGCATTCTTTCCATAAACTGAGGATAAAATGTTCATGGAGCACTGGTTGGCACAGCTTTGCATCATCACCCTGGTTGTGCCAGGGATGGATGGTTCATTAGCATGTTGGATGGTCCATCAAGGCTCAGTCTGTGTCATCTATTCAATCCTCTTTGTCCCAAGAGAGTTGTCCTGAAACACAATTTTCTTTCCAAGTGGTCCCTCTTGGCAGGAGTAATGACACCCAGGCTCCTGGTGCCCAGACCCAGCTGCAAACTTGCTGGAGATGCATTGTCAACAAAAGCCACCTGACTGACCAGCTAGCACAGGTTTTACCAGCAAAACTCCCACCTGAATGAGGGAAAGGAGACTGTCTTTGGTCACAGAGACACAAAATCAATGTGCCAGGACTTGATCCTTTTCGTAAGAAGTGACACTTCCTGCAAGACTTGGGCAAAACTGATGGAAATTCAGTGGTGCCAGCACTGAACATGCACTTGGTGCTGGGACATTCCAGTCCCTCTGCCATGCAGGACAAGTGTTAGAAAGGAAAACCTGGGCTAGTTTTACAGGCAGAAAAATGTGGGAATCACAGCCAACCAAGTGGGAAGGTTAAAATTAGGAACTGAGTCAAGACCTGTGGGTCTCAGCTGCCACCTTAAGCACAAGCCCATCTTTTCTTCACAGAAAGTGCCTGACAAGACAGTCATCCCTTCCTCATTAGTTCCCTGTTTTTATGGGAATATGTTGCATTCAATTAAATGTGTTTACCAAACAAGAATTCCTTCTGAAATGCACATTTATCCACTTGCTGGAGCGTGAGCATCACTCTCCTCTTAGTACATAAAAGTAGGTGTGATTTTTTTAAATCAGAAAACAAATTAGCCATTAGCATAATGGAAAGCTTTTTTTCTTTTTTCTTTTCAGTCATATGGGTACATTCTGCACATATTTCTAAATTGGTTTGGGGTTTTGTTTGTTTGTTGTTGGGTTTTTAAAATGAAAATTAGTAAGAGCCAAGTCCTGCTTCTCTGCTGTAAATCAGAAGAGGAATCAGAAGTCAATTCAGACACTTCTGAGGGTTTTTCTGCATTCTGGTGCCATTCTTTCTTGGAAGGATTTAATCTTGAGTGCTTGAGGATCCCTGGCTTGATCAGCAGGTGGATAGTGCTTGTCAGCATCTTTTGTGTCTTTCTGATCATCACTGGTGGTCAGAGCATCAACTGGGCCATTAGAAAGGAATGGGTGATTAGCTGGGCATTGTGCTTCCTTGTGGACTGCAAATTTGATCTCACACTGAAATCTGCTCTGATTTGCTCCACTTCTGCTCAATCTGGACCTGGGAGTGAGTTCAGGGGTAGCTTGGACATGCTGGTGAAGCAGCCCCTATATCCCAGGGGGCTGAAACCACTGTGTCCCCAAGGGGACAGTGTTGTCACTTGGGCAATGGGCTGGGGGCTGAGAAAACAGCCTGGCCAGTTGGACTTGGGCAGGGGTTTTACTGCTGATGCTAACCTAGGAGTTAGCATCATAAATAACAGCTGGATCACTTTTTTTTTTTTTTTTAAAGGCTTTTTAGTTATGTACTTGCTTCAGAATGCTTTAACAAAGTGAAGCCAATCTCTGCAGCAGGAGCCTGAGGACCATGGCAGATTATTAGTCCATAGTAATTCCACCCAGTACATGCTGACCTGACTCAGAGTCAGAGAAAAGGACTAAGAAATTTTGCTGGGTGCACAAAGAGCTTATAGTTTGCACTAAAGCTCTTCCTCTGTGGTAAAAGATGATGCTGTTGTTAGCACAATATTAATGTGTATAAAGCATGTTGGCATGAAACACAGTTGGTTTTTCTTTCCAGCATGTTATGAAGTCACCATGGAAAGGAAAACCAAGTCTCCCTAATACACCAGGCTGATGTTACACTGTTGTGTCCTGATATCACACCAGATTAACATGACAGAGGCATAAAACTCTGAATCTTCATTAATCACCCTTCTTTAGCTCCCTCTCATGCTCAGTGAGGTTTGAAATGGCTATTACCTTTTTTCCTGAAGAGAAAATAAGATGTTACCCAGAAATTGTCATTATTCCAACACTGCCAATTTTTACTCAAGTGTTGGTCATGTGGGTGTTCCTCAATTCTTCTGTCTTCTTACCTAATCCACCAAGGAGGTCTTTTATTTTCTTTGGTTTTGGAGTTTGTTCTTCAATCTGCTTCTTGTTACAATGCTCAGTCTTGAGATGTGAGACTTATTCTAGCAATGTGGTTTTATTTTTTGAGACTGAGACCCCCAAGCAGCCCTTTTGCCAGGCAGCCTCAGGATGGCAGGGACTGCACCTTTCCCCTCTCTTCCCAATGCATTGTCACTCCCCAGGACTGCCAGGCTGGAGTTTTATGGAGCTCCAAGCACCTGGGTAGGGGACAGCAAAGTATAAAAGTTCTCTTTTTGGGTGCTGACTTTCAGCCCTGACAGAGATCAGCACCATTCTTCCCAGTTTACAGCTCCAGAAACCAGTGCCCAAGGGGTGAAGTGGTTTGGGCAGAATCTCTCAGCCTCAGGGGCAAATTCCTAAATCTTGCAATTCAAATATTCTCTGCTCATAACTGGTTCTTGCCACTTCCACAGCAAATACTACTACAGCAAACAGCTGGTGAGAGCAACCAGCACTGCTCAGCTTTGCTGGGAGTGTGAACAACCCTCTGATCTCTTAATTCTGCTCATTTTCCCTGTGCTTGAGAGCTCAGCTCAGCCAGGGATGGACCATGGCACAGATGTTCTCAGCAGCACACTTGGAGTTGAATAATGCATCCCTGTGCTCTGCAGAGCAAGCTCCCAGTGCTGGGTACGTGGGGCACCCTCCCTCTGTGGGAGCATTAATGATTACTGCTGCTTGCAAAATGATCTGTGAACTGAAATGGGTTTTCCTGATTTTGTCACTGGAGAAGAACTTCTGGCTAATCAACTGGGGGCAGATGGAGTTGGCAGAGATGACATAAAGGCCTGCACTAATTATTCCATGTGTCTCAAAAACTGATAAGAGAGTTGATTTATGCCTGGAACAGCCTGATAATTCTGGAAATAATAGATCCTGCATAACTGAATTAATCAAAGTGAACCTGGTTGTGCTGTAATTTTGAATTAACAGCCATGCTGTAGCACAGGGCTGTGGAAGGTGGGCTCCAGCCTGCTCCTGGGAGAAGCCTGGACATGCCTACCAATGTGCCAAAGCAGGGACCAGGACCTGGATACATCCTGCAAAATCTGCAGTAATTTCAACAGGGGGTCTCTCACATTAATCACTCGTGTCCACCCTTCTCTGGGTTGCACTTTTGGGGGGGAACCATCTCAGCATCACACCCTGTTTACAGTTATTTCAATAATCTGCCCTGCTCGTACAAACACCAGGCTGGTGTTTGCTGCTGGGCTCAGCTGCATCTTTTAGAGGTGCTACAAAAGGTCACCAAGATTGGAAGGACAGCTGAGATGCCCTGTCCTATTTTATCCCCTGCCCCACTGGCTGTTCTGCACAAATACATTTATTTACAAAACTGTTTGACCTGCATGGGTGGCACTGGTGGTGGACAGTAATCTCTAAGGAGAAGAAATAGTTTGTGCCTGGATAGAAAAAGAAAAAGAAATCTAATTTGCTTTCTTCCTTTGGGTTTATGAAGGGTCCTCACTTGACAGTGTGAGCAGCTTGGATCAGATAAGAGGCAGAAAGCAGGTCTGGGTCTGTTCCTTGCTCCCCTCATCCTGCTGGATGGTCCCACTGTAGCTGTTGGATCTCCATGGATCTACTGAGCTCCTGAACACTGCAAGGCACAGTGACCTCCCTTCTGGTGTCAGAGCAGGACAGAGTCCCTGTGCTTGCCCTGCCATAACACCTGTGCTGTATCTATGATGATTCAAGCATCAGAGACTCATCTGTATGTTTTTTTTGGCAGAGCTATGAAATGGATAGTCAGGAGGGGATTGAACTTGTTTTAATTTCTGAAAATACAGTTTATATTCATGTCCATACTTACACTCAGATCCAATAAATATACACAACAGCTTTTCCAGGACTTCACAATCATTGTCACTTACATAATAATAAAGTGGTTACATTACATTTTATATGCAGTTTGCCTTAAAACATGTAAGTACCATGAACACAGTGAATCCCTCCAGCAATTTTTTTTCTTAGTCTTGTTTTTATTCTTTCTTATTGTGTTGGAAAGATTCCCCAATACTACAAATCTCTTACATGGGTTAATGACAGTAAAACAGTGTAAATGAACTACACAGCACATTATAGCCATGGCTCCTACATAATGTCAAGATCAGTGCTGTGGCCTTTTTTTGTATGAAACTTCCTCTTTAAAAAATCATGGTTTTCTTTGAAAAGATCCTCTTGAAGACTTCCAAAGATGTTATCTGAGTTGTTTTCTGCTTTGAGCTGATCCAAACAGTGCAAAACAGCCATAAACTCAGCTGAGCAAGGTAGTTAAAACAGGTTTAGTGTTGTTTTCCATCACCAGAGCAGTAGGAAGCCAGCAGTGTGCACCAGCAGATCAGGTCTCCAGGCACAGAAAGTGGCAGCACACACCTGATGCAGCTAAAACACCATAAGGGCCAGAGCACCATCACAGCCCAGTGCAACCCAGAACACTTTTAGCTGGGAAAGGAAGGGGACTGAAGAGACATTTATGTACCTTTATTTGAGCTTGTGGGTCTCAGTTTTTAGCTTTGCTATGAATACATCTCTCCTTTAAGTCCCCAAGGTCTACAAGAGCTTTGCAGCACCAGGCCATGCCCTTAGACCTTGCTGGTCTGCATATGCCCATTGAATTCAATATTTCTGTGGGTTAACATGGATTCCTGCAAGCGGCTGCTGTTCTCCTGCCTGTGTCCAATGGGGTCACCATCCTCTACACCGTTGCCCTTTCGGAGGCACAGGACTTTCTGAAAACTCTGCTTGAAGTTGTCAGAAAGGAATCCATAAAGAATGGGGTTGGCACAGCTGTTTGCATAGGACAGGACCACCACAAAGAAGTACACTCCTACCAACACAGGGTCTTCTGGCAAGATGAATATCAAGTTGACAATGTTCATCATGTAAAACGGGAGCCAGCAAAACACAAAGACCACCACAATGATCACCACCATCCTGGTCACCTTTCTCTCTGATCTCCTGCGCCTCGTAGACCCAACTCGGATCCCTGAAGACTTGACTTTAATCACGATCAGCAAGTAGCAGAGACAGATCACCAACAAAGGGCCAAAAAACCCAAGGACTGACGTGTAAATGATGAATGCTGCTGACCAGATGTTGACAGGCTCTGGCCAGTTCATGTTGCAGGTGTGAAAGTCTTCCTGCACATCCGAAAAGATGATGACTGGAAGCACCACCAAGAATGAGAATGTCCAGACAGTCACGCTGATGAGCTTGGCCACCCTGGGACGTCTCCACTTGGTTGATTTGATGGGATGAACCACAGCCAGGTATCGGTCCATGCTCATCACAGTCAAACAGAAAATACTAGTGAACTGGTTAATACCATCTACAGTCATCACCAGCCTGCACAAAAAGGAGCCAAAAGGCCAATAGGAGATGGCGTTTTGGGTGGCCAGGAAGGGCAGGCCCAGCATGAAGAGCACATCAGCAACAGCCAAGTTCAGGATGTAGATGTTGGTGACAGTTTTCATCTTGGCGTAGCGCAAAACCACGTAAATGACCAACGTGTTGCCACTGAGCCCAACTGCACATACCAGGAGGTAACAGATGGGGATCAGGACTTCGTGGATGTACTTGAATGAGGGCTGCTCTGAGAGTGTCCCATTCTCTGTCACACGAGTCAGCAGTGAGGAATTCACGTTGCTGGGGCTGACTTCTGGGCTAAAGGTGTTGGAGAAGTATAAAGGATCCATAACTTTGAGCCCTCCGTTTTTCTTTTAAGGCTAAGAGAGATTAAACTTCATGGGCATCTTGTTCCTAGAAAGGGAAAAATAATAATAATAAAAATAAAGAAGAAAAGGAGAGAAAGAAAGAGCCAACTCAAAGTAGACTGAGTTTTACACATAATTTGATTTCTATCTTCAGTTGGAATTTGTGCTGGAATTATGCAGTGAACACAGGGGATGAGATCAATGCCTGAACAAAGAGACTGCACAATGAGAGAGCCCAAGTGCTCATCCCAGTAGCTGGTGGTCTCAGTTTCACTTTCACAGGTTCCATGGGGTGGGATCAGGGCTGGATGTAAGTGTGAAGATGGGAGGCAGTAACTCAGCATGCATCCTGCCAGGAGACACCAGAGAGAGGACAGAGGGTGATGGGCACTTCACTTCCCAGGCAGAAGTTTTCCTGCAGCAAAGGGCTCTGAGCGCCCTGGCACATGGGCTGCTTGGGTCCAGAGCCTGCTGGCCACAAGGCCAGTCCTTCCTCTGCTGATGAGCAATGTTAATTCTTGCTTACTTCCTGTGCCATGTGGCAAGCAAACCTCTCCCTTGGCCTGTCTCACTCCCAGAATCTGTTGTACACACACGTCTTTCTTCCCAACTTGCACAAAAATACACAAATCCAGGACCCACATTTCCCCTGAGCTTGCAACCTAAAAACTGATACAGAAAATGTCAGAAGATAATTTTTAAAAAAACCTGCCAGCACAGCAGACACCAATCAGACTGAAAGCAGAGCCCTGGCACTAGTGATAAAAGTTTTAAATCTGATTAGATGCAATTCTGCTGTCACTTAGTGGAAGGTGCCTGGAGAGACTCAGGGACTGACCCAGTCCCTTCTCACTCCAGTACCAGCTCGTGGTACTTTCCCAATCCAGTACCACAGACAGTTCCCAGCTCTTCCTACCTGAAGCTCGGCTGTTGCACAGGTCTCCCTGTTTACATAGAAACAGTCACAGCTTGATATATTCAAATGCCACTTACTGCCTGGCAGAACCAATCGAGAACCCCCAGGGAGCATCAGCAGCTGTGTAGGTGGGGAAATAAAACCCTCCATAACATCCAACAGAATTTTAGGAAGGGAAAAAATCCATTAACTCCAAGCTGGAAAGGCCCATGAGTGAGAACACCCCTCACTGGGGTCAGGCCATGCTCACACAGCTGAAGATCACAATGGGAAGGAACAAGCTGCTCCTTTCCCAGCTCTCCAGACAGTGCTTCTCTTCAGTGTGTCTGAATCCCTCTCCTCTCACCTTGAAATGTGCTTTATGTCTAAGGAACATCTTTATTCTGCCAGAAATCTAAACTGCAGCAGGCAGCTTCAGGACACAAACAGCTGAACACATTTGCTGATAAAATAGGTTTTGTTAGACATCTGGAAAAGGTTGAAAATGTCCAACGTGTTTTCTGTGGCATGCTTGACTTGCATTAATACTTCTTCATTCTCTGTCTGAACGTGGTCTAAGTCAATGTTTATAAAGCTTTCTGCTAGAAAGACTTCAAAGCATCTGCTATAAAAGAGTAGAGATTCCAAACAGGGATCTGGCCCAAGATCTCTCCCAGGTCTGGCCAGCAGATCGTGATGAAGATGCTCAAGCAGAATACACCCAGCAACTTGTGTTCCCATCACCTGATGGTTTAATTTCCATAATAATCTGTGGATTCAAAACCACCCAGCCCACATGACACCCATGCCTGTCAAGCACAAGCAAAATCCTCTATCCTGTAAGCATGCAAAAGGCTTCTTGTCTCCAGGAGGAACACAAACACCTCCATGGGCTGGTTGCTGCGCTGCCTCTTTGGGTGAGAAAAACTGCAGTGGGTGAGAGCAGAAGTCCCTCCAGCTACCAGCAGTAATCATAAATGTGCTGTTCTGATTTGGAACTGTGCAGATGGAAAGTAGGTGTCTCACATATAACTCCGGGGTTGGGAGGAGATGTACCAGAGAAAGCAGAAACCCAGGGTGGCTGTGATGGGAAAGCTGAGGGAGCTGCCAAAGCCCAAACAAGTGCTGGCTGGAAGATGGAAATGAGAAAGGGTCAGGAGATAAGAAACAGCAAACTCCAGTTCTGGCCCATAGGAACAGACTTTTTAGTTCTGCTCTGACACTAATTTTAAATTGTAAAGTTGTATTAAACCTCAGATTATTTATAGGGGAAATCTAGGAGAAGCCAAAGCAGCCCCACACTTGAGCTGTGAGGGTTTTGACCTCTGGAAGATCACACTTCCTTGCAAGCCAGATGCTGTGTGACCCAGCTGGTATCTCTGATGGAAAGAACATTAAAAAAAATGGGTGGTGGGACTTTTTTTGTTTTCCATGGAGGAAGACAGCTCTTCCAGCCTCCCTCAACAGTAGCTGTGATGGTTCCCTGCTGTCCTCAGGAGCCAATGATCTTTCACCAATTTGTCTGACTGCTTCTTTAGTATTGGGGGCTCTTGGGTTTGTGTAACATCAACCTTTACTCTCCCTTTTTTTTCTTCCATTTATGAATTGCCTTTCATAGCAGGTGGACTCAGAAGGAAATGCCTTTGCTGAGAGGCTCTCACACAAAGTCTTTAATGACTTCATTTGGTGCCAGCCAACAGGTTGGCAGCACCAGCAAGGCCATCACATCATCTGAATGCTTCCTGTGCACTTGCTGGGGATGAGATGTATTTAAAGTCATCTAAGATCTGAAAACTGAGCCCAGATCTCCAGAGTCCCCATCCAGTTCTTTATCCACTGAGCCACTGAAACCTCACCCCTTTGCCTCAGAGCCACTGGTGGTTTGGGATCTGTTCTGGCATCAGCAGCAAAACCTGAATGGCTGCAAAAGCACATTTTGCTGGCAGGCTCTGGTGAGCACACATTCCCCCCCTGTTTCCCTCTCTCCAGCTGACAGATTGTCCCTCACCAGCACAATTTTACCTGAACTAATGTTGCCATTACAGCAGTTGATGACCATGAACCTCAACAAAAGACAACTACATCTAATTAAGACATGTTGACTGATAATCTTATACACTCAGTCTGGTATTCTTAATTAAAGGATCAGTTAAAAAAAAGAACACCTCTAGGGGACTTTCTGGTGTTCAGATTTTTTTCCCCTTTATTGTCTGATCTCCAAGACCTCACATTGGTACACTCCATAAATTCTGGGCTTTCTGCTTAAAACCCACAAACCAAAAGGGACGAGCTAAGGAGCTAAGAACACAGATCAGAGTAATCACTAGTGTAATTCCAAGTTCTCCTTTCACAGAGCAGATACCCTGAAACACAAGAGGCACCCACTGCAGCTGAACACCTCTGACTGCCTGTGTCCCTGCCTGAAAAAAATGGAGAGAAGAAATAGCAGAGATGTTCTGGTACAGACCATTCCACCCAGAAGAAGGCATTTACCCTTTGTGGAAACTTCTCTAGCAGGTATCCTAAACATGCTTTTGCTGGGCACAAGAGCAGGTATCCATCAAACAGCACAGAGCAGCCCTTTGTGACTGAAGCATCATCACAACATAAGGAAGAACACACCTTAAAACTGTCTTGGCAGCTCAAAGTTGAAATTCCTCCTGGCTGTGGTTACAATAGTAAAGCAATAATAGCTACGAAGAGCATTGCATGAGTCAAAACTGGGTATGGCTGGGATCAAGAAGAAATTGCATAAAGAAACCCAATTTTAGGAATCAAGATTTGATCTCACTGTCTGTTTAGCACTGGAGTCATAACTCTCTCCTGTGCAGCATCAAACAAAATTACTGTGATGAGAATCTGCAGATGACTGCTTCCAGGTGCAGCATAACTAGCAGGAGGAGACAAAAAAGTAATCCAAACAAAGGAGTTTTTAAAACATATATTCTTGGTGGTAATGGGGAAAGAAAATAAATCACCAGGAGAAGCATCCAAGAAGTATCCAACAGCAGCAGAATGCCAGGTTTGCCCCCCTTCTCCCAGCCCCCAGTCCCATGGAGTTGGCTGTGATGTGTAAATGCAGCAATGTGCTGAAATGAAGAAAATTCAAACTCTCCTGGAGCTGTTGCAAATCTGGGGGTGAATGTTCGTCACCTGCTTCCCCACATACAGCCTAAGGGGCCTCAAGCTTTGTGTTGGTGTGGATGGAGGAGGCAGAGGCCACAGGAGCTGCTGCGTGTGGAGAACTAGTGGGAAGGGGTGGGAGGGAGCTGGGGGGTGTGGAAGCTGGTGTGACCTGACACAGCAACTCTGAACTAACACAAACACCCAGGCAGGGCTCTGATGAGGAGGAGGGAGATGCAGCATCATGCCAAAACCTACTTCAACTTCTTACAGTTGCAATGTTCTTGTACTAAAGCAGTAGCTCCCTAAGAGCACAGAAATCTCACCATTTCATACACCAAATTACTGCTTTTCCCCACTCCCATGCCTGTTCCATCACTGGGGGCAAAAAAGGAAAAGGATTCAGCTTGGATGGGAACTTTCACCTTGTTCAATCTACCATTTGATATTTCTCAGGGTGTGTTTCTCACTCCAAAATTGATTTTCCTCTACAGAAGACAAACCAATGTTCTTGCACTAAATTTTGCTGCTGTTTCAACTGGTTATATGGGTACTAAACACTGACCAACTGAAGTTAAAATTAAATAATATCTTGACACTTCTAGCACTGTCAAAATCTTCAGCAACTCTTATTTTCAAATTGGCAACAGTTTGTTATCACCCTTCCCAGGCCAGCCCAGTGTTTCCAGAGCCCTCTGCAGAGATGTAACCTGAGGAGCTGTTCCCATTTTTAGTTTACAAACAAACAGCCCATAAACCACTTTCCCTTTTGCCAAATATTTATTAAATACTTTTTTACTCAAACACATTTCAGGCTCTGTTATGCCCACAAATTACTCACTTTGGCTGAGCTGGTCCTGTCACACCAGTCGTGTAAATCACATGCTGGTTTGGCTCCCAGAACAGTTAATTTAAGCAACTTCAGACAGAGGAAAACATGGATGAGCCCCCCAAACCTGTGCTCACACCTGGGCAGATGTGGCTGGGGCTTGACTCCAACTCCTGCATCTCTGGAACCAGGGAGGTTACCAAAATGCTTCTTTTTGTTCCCCTCTCTCCTCTGCAATCCATTAACACCAATTGACTTCAGGAATGTAACAGCTTCAAAGACAATTCTGCTGAGGAGCAGTTAACTACAGACTGTGTCTGTTTCCAGGCTGTGGGAGAGCTGAAGCAGCCTCAGATCCCCTCAGCTCAGATCATAGAATCATAGGATCATAGAATCATAGACTCATAGAATCATAGAATCATAGAGGTTGGAAGGGACCTCAAAAAATCATCTAGTCCAACCCCCCTGCCAGAGCAGGGGCACCCAGAGCACATCACACAGGAACTCATCCAGGTGGGTTTTGAATGTCTCCAGAGAAGGAGACTCCACAACCTCCCTGGGCAGCCTG
>NW_009954229.1:539608-543291 GCF_000747805.2 Chaetura pelagica | reverse complement strand
GAACTGGACACAACACTCCAGATGTGGCCTCACCAAGGCAGAACAGAGGGGGAGGAGAACCTCTCTTGACTGACTAACCACACCCTTTCTAATGCACCCCAGGATGCCATTGGCCTTCTTGGCCACAAGGGCACATTGCTGGCTCATGGTCATCCTCCTGTCTACCAGGACCCCCAGGTCTCTTTCACCTACACTACTCTCCAGCAGTTCAGCCCCCAACCTGTACTGGGACATGGTGTTGTTCTTCCCCAAATGTAAAACTCTGCACTTCCCCTTGTTGAATTTCATCATGTTTCTCCCCGCCCAACTCTCCAACCTATCTAAGTCTCTCTGAATGGCAGCACAGCCTTCTGGTGTGTCAGCCACTCCTCCCAGCTTAGTGTCATCAGCAAACTTGCTGAGGGTACATTCTATACCCTCATCCAGGTCGTTGATGAAGATGTTGAACAACACCGGTCCCAGTACCGACCCCTGTGGGACTCCACTAGTCACACACCTCCAACCAGATTCTGCCCCATTGACTACAACTCTCTGACTCCTTCCTTTCAACCAGTTCCTAATCCACCTCACTTCCTGATCACCAAACCCATACCTGATCAACTTTTCTACAAGGATGCTGTGGGAGACGGTGTCAAATGCTTTACTGAAATCAAGATAAACCACATCTACCGCTCTACCATCATCTATCCACCTAGTAATTTCCTCATAGAAGGCTATGAGGTTAGTCAAACATGATTTACCCTTGATAAAACCATGTTGACTGCTCTTGATGACCCCCATGTCCTTGATGTGCCTGGAGATAGTGACAAGAACAAGTTGTTCCATCACCTTTCCAGGGATGGAGGTGAGGCTGACCGGTCTATAGTTACCCGGGTCCTCCTTCTTGCCCTTCTTGTAGACTGGAGTGACATTTGCTATCCTCCAGTCCTCAGGCACCTCACCTGTTGCCCATGACTTACTGAAGATGATGGAGAGTGGCCTAGCAATGACCTCCGCCAGCTCCCTCAGCACCCTTGGGTGCATTCCATCTGGACCCATTGATTTATGGATGTCCAGATTACTCAACTGATCCCTAACCCAATCCTCATCTACCATGTCAAACTCTTCCTCTATCTTGACTTCTTCTGGGGCTATATGAATCTGGGGCTCATAGGGAGACCCTGCAGGAGTGAAGACAGAGGCAAAGAAGGCATTCAGCACCTCTGCCTTCTTTATATCCTCTGTCACCAGGGCTCCCACCTCATTCCTCAATGGGCCAATATTGCCTCTACTGCTAGTTTTGCTAGCTATGTATTTGAAAAAGCCCTTTCTATTATCCTTAACCTGACTTGCAAGGTTAAGTTCCAAGGAGGCCTTAGCTTTCCTAATTGCCTCCCTACATCCTCTGACAACAGTCCTATATTCCTCCCACGTGACCAGCCCCTCCTTCCATGATCTGTAGATTTTCCTTTTCCACTTAAGTTTGCCCAGTAGTTCCTTCTTTAACCATGCAGGTCTCCTAGCACCCTTACTAGATTTCCTAACCATTGGGACACTCTGATCCTGTGCTTGCAAGAAGTGGTCCTTGAATGTTGACCAGCTATCTTGAGCTCCTTTATTTTCTAGCACCCTGTCCCATGGGATTTCCCTTAATAGATGATTGAGGAGACCAAAGTTTGCCCTGTGGAAGTCCAGGGTTCTGGTCCTGCTGGGTATTTTGTTCCTTCCACACAGGATATGTACTCATATAAAATCTGTTTTGTTGTGATTACATCAGCTCAGTTAAGATTTTATTAGCATTTAAATTCTATCACCATGCCTTACAAATTAGGTAGTTAATATTGTACAAACAAGGCAAACAAATAATTATCTTACTGTATTGCTTAATAATCTACCTGGTCTTCTGACATTTTTCAAAAAGAATTTTCAGCTTCAGTACAATACATTTTTTTTCTACTATGTTCTTGTTTGTTACACAGTTGTCAGGCTTTTCACTCTCAGTCTATCCTTCTTTCTCTCTTTCTTTACCTTTCTTCTTTTAGATTCTGTAGTATTGCTACATTAAAAGAGAAAGCAAGGAGACTTGCTATTAAGGGGAAGAAATTCAAAGTAGAGTGAAAAGTCATAGCAGTACTGTGAATAATTAGAATGCAATGATTCTTTGAAATATAAATATGTGTAATTTTGTAGGAGTGTAAAATGGTTTGGTTTTTTTGTCCCTTGTTTTTTCTTTCTGGGTTTCAGTGTTTAGGAGTAAGGTAGGACAGGTAACAGCTTCTGTTGTTCAAATTTAAAAAAATGGAAGAGAATATTTCAGATTATCCCATATTTTGTTTTATTTTTATTTTTCTATTATAACCACTTATTTATTTGTTTATTTGTTTTATCTAAATGTTGCATTTTAAAATGCTTTTAAATTCCCTCTTTCAGAGGTTTACCTTTTCTGAATTCACAGCTCAGCAAATCTGCAGGAATTCAAAACTGTTTCTCTACCACCACATTTGTTTTTATTATGTATGTCTTCAAAAAGAGGTTATTCTAAACATTACAGATTTACCTATGGATAAGAAATCATGAGTTATAATATTATCTTTTCCAATCCTTTCAGTTCTCAGTTTTCTCAGTCTAGCCTTCTCTTTGACTCAAAGATTCTTCCAAGTTTAGTCCACATTGAAACTTGTTCTGGTTAGCTCCCTCAGCCTTTCCTCATAAGGGAGATGTTCCACTCTCTTAATCATCTCTGTGGCTCTGCCCTGGACTCTTTCAAGCACTTCCCTGTCCTTCTGGAACTGAGGGGCCCAGAACTGGACACAACACTCCAGATGTGGCCACACCAATGCAGAATAGAGGGGGAGGAGAACCTCTCTTGACCAACTAACCACCCCCTTTCTAATGCACCCCAGGATGCCATTGGCCTTCTTGGCCACAAGGGCACATTGCTGGCTCATGGTCATCCTCCTGTCTATCAGGACCCCAAGGTCCCTTTCAGCTACACTGCTCTCCAGCAGCTCAGCCCCCAACCTGTACTGGATTCCTTCCAGGACAGAGTCTACCAGTCAGACCAAGCTCAGTCACAGGTTCTCTTGCTGCATGAAGTGGAGCAGCTCCAGGAGAGGACCTCTGGGGATCCTTTCCCACCAGCAGTCAAGGTGCAAGGTCTCTGAAGCTCCCTAGGTGCAGTTCAGCTTCACTTCAGCCACCAAGCTCCAGTCCCAGGCTCCCCCAAGGAGCTGGAATTCCCTGAGCAAGGACTAACAGCCCAATCCCAGCACTCGAAGTACCAGCTGCCTGGTGGGACCTGCATTTCTCCTTCCCCACAAAACTATAAAAAGTCTCTAGTCTGCCCCGCTGCCAGCCTGCAAGTTCAACACACCCGAGCCAGGTTGTTCTTTCCCTGCTCTTCAGCACAAAAGTCAGGGCACTGGGAACAACCGTGCCCAGTCCTGCGGGTACTGGGAGCTGCAGTGACCCAGCAGGGCACACGGACACACGGGGCTGCTCCCAGCCCAGAGCGACGGTGACTCCCAAGCCTTGGCTTTCACCTTGACCATCCCCTTCTCGCTGCCCACCTGAAGCCCATCCCGACCTCCCGCACTTCCCTGCCGTGTCTTATCAGAAAGGAGAACGGTACCCCCCCCTGCTCTCTGGGCCCCATCCTGCAGAGCATCCTGGGCTCTGCCCCCTTTCTGGGTCTCCACGGGACC
>NW_009954229.1:501817-538052 GCF_000747805.2 Chaetura pelagica | reverse complement strand
TGGAGCCCGTCGGTGGGAAGGCGGCAGGTGAGTGCCGGGCTGCTCCGCTCCCCCCGTGCCCCCCTCCCCACGCTTAGGGATGCGCTCACCTGGCTCCGTGGCCTCGCGGTGCCCCCCGGTCCCCCCTCCAGGCTCGGGGGCTGCGCCTTGCGCGGGGAGCGGAGGATCCGCGGGGGAGAGCGGGGGCTGGCACGGGAGAGGGGGACCCGCTGCTCCTGCCCGGGCCGCGCAGACCCGCGGGGTCGGGGGGGTCGGGGGGTTCGGGGGGTCGGGACCGGCACCTCCAGCACAGGTTTTACCCTCCTGGCCCTGCTGAGCACAATGGAAGTGACAGGTTCGCCCCTCCGTGGCAAACGGGAGCCAAAATCCCATTCTGGGGGGGCACGTTTTACTCCAGCTGGCTACAAATCAGACCCTAAAATGAGTCAGTAGAAGGAGATGCCGGGCTCGGGGTCCAGGTCAGCTGCCAGGGGTTTTGCTTCACTCCCTCCTCAGCTCCCATTGACTTCACCTGCTGGGCAGGAAGAGGCTGAAATATTTCACCCTTTCACAGAATCATAGAATCCTTGGAACGCAAGGAGTGAACAAAAGTCCCCCGCAGCTCCCCCCCCCCTGCTCTCACACCTCTAAACACCCACCCCAGGGTCACCAAAGCCCCTTTGCTTCACTGGGGGGGGGGGGGAACCGAGCCCAGGGCTCCTCAACCCCTGCCTTGTCCTCATCAGCATGCACGAGGTGTCAGGCTCCATAACAGTGTGTATGATCTTAATCCAGGGCTGAGGCTTCTCAATTAGAGATCTGTGATTGAGTCAGATGTGTGAATGCACAGCAAAAAAAAGAGAAGCTGCTTTTGGCATGTCACTCCCTAATTCAATCTGTTGATGTATTTATGGTCATGTATTGCTAAATTGAACTAGGACTCCAGCCTGCTCTTGCCATGACAATGGGGAGAGTCATCTGATAAAAATAGAGTTGGGATGATAAACAGAAAAGAAGAGGAGAATTTGATTGTCTCCTCTGAAAACATGCCAAGCAAAATGGGCTACAATAGTCCCACTGGGAATATCAGCTTGAATCTAATTTGGTGAATTTCCCTCCTATATTTTATTAGCGTTTTATTACCAGTTGTTCTATTAAAGAAGTTGCTGAGAAAACACAGCAGTCCCTAAATTTCCCTGAAGGAAACAGCATTCTTCTTCTAAATAAACACCTTGACAAGAGTGTTTTTACCAGGATCTGTGCTGTGATGGAGGCAGGATTTTCAAAAGCTCTCCAGGCTTGTTGAGTTCCTTACCCACTCCAGACAAGAGCAACGCTCTGTTTGGGGGCTGAATGAAGGGAACACTAAGTCTGGCAGAGGGCACTGCTGGTTATCACACTTTTAATGGCTAATGCCCCTGCTCAGAGACCAAAGATCACTTACACCACCCCCAGAATAAACATGGGAGGAAAAATAACTCCTGGTGGAGAAGTGTGTGCAGCAGGTGAGGTGTGGGGGACACAAGCACACAGCAGTGGTGTGCCAGGGCTCTTCTGCACAAAAACCATCTGCTGAAAAGCAGGTGAATCTGCATGGCTTTGCCAGGCTGGAAGTTGACTCCTTAATACTTCAAAATCTTCCTAAGTGGTGGAAATCTTTCTTTTAAAAAATGGGAGGCAAAGGCAGTGGCAAAGAGTATGTTCTTGGTTGCACTGCCAGCTGGGGCTGGGAACGTGCCCACTCCCCATCCCCACGAGTCCCCAGGTGCAGGGTCACCATGGTGTGAAGATGCCTATCCCAGCAAGCTGCAACACTGGCTGTCACTGAGACAAGTTGTGGCTCCCAAGACTCAGTTCCTACATGAAGGTTACAGGAAGATTTTGTTTTCAGATGTTGAACTTGTTTTTCAACATTGCCAGTTTTGAGAAAAACCAGAAGTGATCAGGGAAGGAAGAGCTCTGCTCTATTACTTTGAGAGAAAATCATCAGGCCTGCTGGATGAGAGTGGTTGCTCATCACTTGGAATTTTCAAATCCAGCTGAGATTTGGGCTCTAGTGTAGCCCTGAGTTATTCATGTTACCATAGAAATAAATGGATCCATTTTCTGCTGTTCACCGTTCAAAGCTTCAGACCACACTGGCTCCAGATTATCTGTCACACCTCCACCCCCTGAGCCCTGGCCATGGCTCTGGGGTTGGGTTTCCAATCTCTGGTTCTCCCAAGAACTCCACATGCAGCAGGGGCTTTTTTTTCCCTTCTTTTTTAATTCAGTTTATTTTTTTCCCCCCTCCATGATTGGTTTGCATTCAGCTCAAACGTTTTCCAAGCTCACAGAAAATATTCCTCAGCACAGCTTCTAACTGGGACACAGTTGCTCCATTCCCTTACATTCCACTGGGCTGGCTGAAGCTGAATGTTTTCACTTTTCCTGCAGAAAATGCTGTGGAAAACCAGGCAGTGGGAATCACAGTGAGGTTTTCTTCTCTTTGTTATTCTCCTTATGAGGAAGAAAAATCGATGCCTTTCAATTTGGTGCATTGAAAATCTCTCAAATGGGCTGTAATTACAGACCCATCTGTTGTCCAACTGTGGAATGGCCCGTGGCAGAGATGCATAAAGATCTGTCCAGTTGGTCACTGCTGAGCAGCCTGGGATTCCTCCCCACCTTGGGGATGCTCCAACAGACCTCTCTGCCTCCTGGAAGCCCTATTGGAGGAGAAATCACAGGCCAAGGGCTTGTTCATTGCTACCTTGAGTGATCATTATTCTGCTATTTGCAACTTGGTTGGGGAAGAAAACTTTGTTTTTCTTTCCATGACTTTCAAATCAGCTGTTCTCACCAGCCATGGACCAAACTCATTGCTCCTTCAGCCCTAGATCTGGCAGACAAACTGTTGTTGAAGTCTAAATTTTTGTCCTGTCCTGCTGATCAAAATAGATACCTTTCCACAGAGCTTACTCCTCTCTGAACAAACCCATCTCTAACTCTCTGCCAGCCTCCAAGCACCTCTTCCCCAGCACTGGACAAGAATCACTGGTCTTAATCTTCATGTGGCAAAATGTCACACACCCCACTTTGTACCAGCAGCATCTTATGGTTTCAGCCAGTCTTTCTGGCAATGCAGTTTTGGATGAGAAGCTCATTTTCCATCAGAAGGACTTCATTCTTTTTTCTTTTAACCAATTGTTAACACCAGTGAGGGGACACACCTCTAGGTGTTCTACCTGCTTCTCACTCAGTTCATTGCTGGTGAAGGGTTCTGTGACCTTCCAGAACCTGGACAGAGAGACATATTGGTGCCATCATTCCCCACCATCCCTGTCCCTCCTCCTCCTGTCCTCCATGCATCTCTCCAGCAACATAAGTGGTTCTGAACACACAGGAATGGTCCTGGAGCTCTGGTTCTGTCAGATGTTTGGGGACTGTGGGTTTGAAAGATAAATAATTCAATAAAATAATTTTGCCCACATCCTAGTGTTTTCTGCTTTTGAACTGGCATCCTGTAAGTGTCTCCAACAGACTCCACTGACATTTGAAGATAATTTCCCCACCCTATTGAAACTCTGAGGAAAATGGCAAAATTCCAGCTGCAAAGCAAAACCTTCTTAAGAGCTTGCTGGGTTTCATCAAAGGGATGAAAGAGGAAAACCATTTGAGGTGACCAATGGTTAATTGCAGAGTATTTGTGGGAAGATGTTTGCACATGCACATTTTTTCCTGTTTTAAAGCAGTGTACTTCTCTGCCTTGTGTTTCAAATTGGTTCCATAGATTTGTTCTCTGATAGTCTATAATTAAATGTAATTACATGCATTTTCATTTAATTAAGGTGCTTTGTTTTCAATGAGGTGATGTCCAAGCAGCGGATCTTCTTCAGAATGTGTCCTCCTTCTGTTAACCTTGTGTTAGGAGAAATGTGAGGGGTTGCAGATTGAGAACCAGCCTCAGAGCTGTGATGTGCAGACCTGGGGCTCAGAGAAAGGTATTGCCCTGAATTCTCATCATGTTCTGCCTTATGCACCTGCTCCTTGGGCAGCACTTCTGCAACAGGCTCTGCTGCTCTGCATTCCATGGCCATCCTCAAGGAGGGAGGACCACATGGAGGCCAGAATACCAGAAAACCAGCTTTTCAATGAAATTTTTTTGTCTTCTACCAGTGCAATGAACAGAGCACCATTATTAATTAGTAGGTAGCATGTAACCCTTCCCAGTTGTCTTCTGAGACGAGCTCACCAGAATTCTTCAGAGTTCAGCTGTGCAAAACAAAAGTCTCCTGCATAAATGTCCTCTAAACACATCAGTGCAGCTGAGGTGCTCCAAACCTGAAATGGTTAGTGCACTGGTGCTGGCACTTCCAGGAATATGTTCTGTGGGAAGAGGATTGGAGCTGGTGAAGCCACTTTGTGCCCTCCACGAGTGGTTTTTTGTTGTACTGCTGTGACTGGAAAGCACAGTGAGGAGGTGATTTAACTAATGATTCATTATTCCTTTTGTAGTTGTTAATGGGAGCAGGAACCAGCACCTCAAGCTTGCAAACTTGTTTGGTTTTCTGCCAGATTCCTCATTATGTAGGTGTAAACACAGGTGAATCATTTAATAGAACAGCCTTTACTAAACAAGGAGGGAAGCCTCATTAAATAGGAAGCTCCAGAGATCTAATGACAGATATTTATGTGCCTGGGGACTTGTTGCAAGGTTGGAGGGGATAATAGAGGCAGTTTGGTAAAAATGATGTATTTGATAAAATAATGCTCATTTTAGGGTTCCAATCCAGAACTTGTTGTTCTCTCCAAGGAAAAGAGTAGGAAAAAGAGCTCTGACTTACAAGTGCTCTCCAGCACAAAGACATGGAGTGTAGAAGTAATAGCATCTGGCATCTGATCCAGCCCCAAACGAGTGTTTCCTTTGTGTTATCTGAGAAACACTCAGTGCTGAAAGAACAATATTGTGGTGATACAAACAATTTTTTAGAAGCTGTTGATTCAGAAAGGCTTCCAACATTTATTTATTTATTTTCCCCCCCTCTTGTTTCAGTCCAGGAAGGTTTTCACACACGTTGAGGCTGTGCTTTCTGCATCTATTCTTTCCCATGGCCTCTGCTGGCACTTTAACTGTCTTCTAATGCAAATAACTTGCAGCCTTTAGTCCTGTTAGGAAATGAAGTCTGCAGACAAATCCACTTCAATGTATTCCTTTGCTTTTAAGGAGAAGCAGACACAAAAATTGTAATAATGAAATATTAAACCCCATCTCTGTGCTCACATGCTGATGTTTGGCACGTGAGAGCCTCATTATTTACCTCCACAGTCAAATTTACTTTGGTGCTGAGGAGAGCCTGTCTCATTAGCAGGCTCACTACTGCTAGTAAGTGTTTGGTTAATAGGTAGGATATGTCTTCTTAGATTCTTCCTGGCACTTTACATGTCTTGCCCTACGAAGAACAACATTACACAGGTTGGGTTTTGTCAGCTGTAATGTCCTGTACTTAAAATATTTCAAGTCCCTCTTCTGAAATGCTCTATCAATAGTGAGTTCCTGGCCCTGGGGAGTATCCTGCCTGTTCTGCTGGCACACTGTGTTCTGCAAAGCCTCGACTGTGAGTTGATAACAGCACTGAGAAAGAAGCTCTGATCTCTTCCTTCTCACTCCACAGCAAAAGCCAGATGTTTACTGAAAAAAAAGCTGTATCCCTGTGACCAGCAAGTTTCATTTCCATTTTTGAAGTTGTTATGAGACTGTGATTTTTAAGACCAACATTTAGGAAGCATTTATTTACTCTTTGTTTACTTCTTTGCTTGCTGGTGTGAAGGTGGAAAGTCGTATTGATTTCTGGTTGAGGTTTTGTTTTGATCCTTGAAAAAAACCTCATTCCTGCAGCTTGAGTGTCCACTTTATTTTCTGTCTGCTTCAGGGAATCAAAAATGCCCTGCACAGAGAGACTGGGAGAGAAAACTTGGTAGAGATGGCTATATTGGTGTTTCTAATGCCACATTTCAAACCATGACTCAGGCTGGTCAATTTAAAATGAAAATTCTTTGGAGCAATGTACCCCCTAAAGTGTCCAAACCTCCCACCTCTAAAAGCAGCCAGCAGTGCATTAGCTGAGACTGCAGCTGCTGGAAATGGACGAGGGAGCAGGGCTAGTCCTGCTGCTCACCAGAGTTCTGGTTTATATCTCAGCAGCCTGCTGAGTTCCTGTCCTTCAGCCTCCCTCTGTGGGTGGGTTATGGCCTTTGGAAAACCAGCATGGGGAAAGAAAGAGCCAGGCTCAGATGGTAGCAACTGGAGCTTCCACTTCCCCAGGTGACTCGGTGCTGCCCTTGGGGGAGGTTGCATCTCACCAGCTTCCAGCTCCTGGGAGGAGCTGAGATAGCCCACAGGGATGCTGGAATCCACTGGGGATGATACTGCACCAGGGAAGATGCTGGAAGCTGGAATGATGTCCCCATCAGGTCCTTCTCAACAAAACATTAAACAAATAGGATTCCTCCCCCACCAGTGACTTTATTCCAGCAGGTGCTGGGTCGTTGTTGAGGCCTGGGTGAAGCTTAACCCCAGTCTGGGTGCAGATATAAGCTCTATGACTTTGAATCTCTATGACTAGATACTTCATTCAGTTGTGCAATGGGCAGCACCACCTCAGTGTTCAAGGTAGAGCCTTAAACAAGCATTAAATCCACTTGGTGATGGATGGAAGCCTCTAGAGAAGGGCCTGTCTTGCCTATCATCTTTTTTTAAGGCTTATCAGATCAATTTTACTGTTTCTCTTCTTCAGCTTTATCCAAGTTAAACTTCCCCCTGGTCACTGCACATAAGAAACAAAATAGATTTTCTCTTTAATAGAAAAAAATTGCTTTTGGCAAGTAGGATTTCTTGTCAAATAAGTTTAATTTGTGGCTGTTGCATCCTATTTAAACCATGGAGGCTGATGACTTACATATCAAGTTTGTCTTCTTCTCTGCCCTTGTTTCATCCTTATTACAGCATTTTACTGAAGAATCCTGGGTTGGTAATTTTACCACCTCGTATTGTTGGTTTTTCCTTCTAATACTTCAGTGTTTGCAGCCTTCAGCAGAGGATTTCATCGGGTGACAGACATTATAGTGGTTTTACTTACCCATTTTATACAACATTCCTACTTTGCATTGATAGTCTTTGTGGTTTGATGAACCCCTTGAATGTTGCAACTTTTTGCACACCCATTTTCTGTCACCCTTTGGAAGTCAGGATATGGATGAGCTGGGGAATAATGTCTGTGTCTTTTCCCAAACTTTATACCCATCCATTCCTACCCTTGTTTATTTTCTTGAATTGAAGACACAAACTATCCAGAAGCTTTTGACAAGAAGACAAGAAAACCTCCCTACAGATTATTTTTCCTAAGTTTTTGTTGGATTTTTGTTTGGTTGGCTGGTTTGGTTTGGTTTGTCTTGTTTTCCAAATACAGAAAGTAAAAGAACTGTGAAAATATTTTTCAGCAGTTTGATGTCTTTCCACTTCAAGAATAATTGCAGTGTCCAAGGTACATCTCTCTCCTTTGCTTTTAGGAGTCACACTTGGGGAGTTTTGCCTCTACACAGCTAAAATAAGCCTACATCCAAGATCAAATGATGCTTATGTTCCACCCGGAGCCCTTCATCCTGTGTGGGAGCAATGAGTGGAGTTTACACTTGGCAATTCACTTTCTTCCTCTTAATCTATCTCCAATTTATCTTCCTCCTTCACCATTTCAATTGGAGCTGGTATCAGGAGAGTTTCTGCCTTGCAGCCCCTCAGCTGGCAACACAATCAATTCTAATGTTAATTCAATTTACTTAATGTCTGGTTGCAGATAAGCACAGGGCAATGAATCCTGAATTTCCAGCTTACGGGAGGACTGGCAGCAAGTACCTGCTGATGGAACAGCCTCGTGTTCACTCCCTCTCCACATCCAACAACGACAGATGTTTGACAGCCACAATTAGTATCTGTCTTGTTTTCCTTTCTAGCTTTTACTTTGTGTACTGACAAGCTGGATTGGATTTGGAGAGGGGCAGGGAGCCAAGCCTGAGCCACCAGAAGAAATCCATTAGATTATCTGAGTGCTGGCCATGCCCTGACCTCCTCTGCTCTCCCTGCTGGACCAGCTCAGAGCTGAGCTGAGAAGGAAGCAGGAGGAAAGGCTGAAGCAAAGGATTCAGCTCCAGGGAGCATCAGATACTTCAAGGCACAAAAAGCTGGTATGATCCTTTGGACTGCAGCAACACAAGAGTTTCCCCAGTCATCCAATCTTAATGGAAAGTTGTCTGAAGCTGGAGGACCATCCCAACCCCTTGGTTTGGGACGATCACAACAGGAACCTGTGCCTTGTCCCAGCCTGGGTGTAAACTTCTCCAGCACCCAGCAACCCACTGGGATGAATGGAATCTGAGAGAACCACAAGCTATTCCCACACTGCAGAAAACAGACATACCCTACAGCTATTCCTGATGTGCTGGTTAATATTTAATTTGTCCAATGTGGTCAGTACTGTAAGAATATCCCTTTGTCTCTTTTGATAAGCATCTTGTCCAATCTAAATCTAAAATACCCAAATACTAAATATTTTCCAATACTTGCATCTCATTACCCCTGGGGAAATCCTATTACATGACTGCACCTCAGTTCTTTCTCATTTGGGGCACTTTTTGCAGCATTCATCCCCTCTGAAATGCATTCACCTGCAAAAGTGCTGGATCTCTGTCATCCATCTTCCTCCTGGAGACCAGGCTCTGGGACCAGTGACACGGGCTTCAAGAGCTTGACATGCATGAAGAAATGCTCCTGAGAGTGAGGAAATGCTGAGCTGTGCATCAGCTTCAAGTCATTTACAGACTATTAGGTTCCTTCCTCTCAAGGTTAGTCAGGCTGGGCTTTAATAACTTCTGTTAAGCTTTCCTCCTAAATTAATTGCTTGAAACTCCCACTCCTGGCTGTGTCCTGAGTGTAAAACACTGCTCTTATTTCCAAAGCAAAGCCCAACAAAAGCAGCCTCTTCTGAACACAAAGAGCCCTTAACTCTGCTTTCTCAGGCACTGCCACCCACATTTGCAGGGTTTATCAAGCCCTGCTGAAGGATGCTGTCTCTGCTTTCTGGCCAGCAGGCAGCTCCCAGCACCTCAGCTGTGAAATTAGATTCTGCTGAGACTAATGCACCACAACATACTGATGAGGGGATTTATGGCCTGGGCACGAGGGCCTTAATATGGGCAAGTCTGCAAGGGGCACTTAGAGGTGTGTATTTAGGATATTTTAGTTCAAGCCCATTAAACCCAGAAGCACAACATCCACACTGGTGGGGAAGGAAGAGAAGGGAAACCCTTGACCATAACTCTCTATTTCCATAACTCTTGTCTTTGGCTAATCCAACTCATTTTTTTTCCTTTATCTTCTCACAGAGACACACTGGAAATATAAATCCAACACCAAGTATTGAATTCCTTTTTGGGATAAGACTTCTGGTTTTTAAAATGATTTTGGCTACGAAGATTTTACCCAGATTTGTACAATCTTGCTTAGCTCTAGGAAACTCCTCTTGAACGCAAAGAGGTTTAATGTCAGTATTTCTCTGCCAAGAGTGACAAAATCTGTCCTGCACTGCTGCTCATCTGCTGTTAAAGCTCTGCTGGACTCAGGGTGCAGACCTGCTTCGTGGTTAGTGTTGAGGAAGCAGAATGTAGATCAAGTCAATGCCTGGATCACAACTCTGTATTCCGATAAGGAACACAAGTCCTGGGATACTGGAAGGGAACATCACACTTATCCCCCAGCTTTTGGAGTCTAGAAGGGTTCAGAAAAGATACACAGCACAGCTTGGAGAATATTTCCTGTTATTTAGCACATTTGTATCATCATTCTCTGATTCCATGAAATGTAAAGCCCAGAGCAGACTGAAAGCTACAATTTCAGTGCAATATGGATGAGGAGCACCTGGACAACACACATATTTATGCACATCATCTTGGATCCTTCCACACTTCTACCAATGCACTTTGAAGTTCCCATGAACATGCTCATTTGCAGCTCTTCATGATCTTTGTGATTAACACTGTTGCTCAGAGGACAGCCCTGTGCTGACAGAGGGATGGAACTGTTGGAATGTCAAAAGCAATGGGAAGGGATGAAAAGGGGCTGTTTATGCAAGGCCCCTGTGCTCCTCCTGCTCCACTAATAAAATGTCACACCAAGGAGCACTATGATGCCATCAGTGCCTGGATCATTGCTCTGTGTCTCCATGAGAAGCTTCAGAAGGGTAAGGGAAGAACATTCAACAGGAGGCACCACCCACTGCTGCCTTTACCTGCCCTGCTGAAAAGGAGGGTGAAAAGCAGCGTGTGCTCCTGCAGCTTCAGCCACTGCAGCTGCCTTGAGAGAATATGGTCTGAAAGGGACAGGGCCTTCAGAGCACAGCTGAGACCATTCCTGTGTGCAGAGCAAAGTGGGCAGACAGAACTCTGCATCCAAAAGGGTTGGCGATGATATGAACAACCTGAGTGGCACTGAGGGGAGCGGAGTTGCCAGGAAATGTGGGCAGAGCCCTGAGCAGTTTGGCTCTGCTGGAGCTCTCCACGCCTGAGGGTTTTTCTGCTGCCCCTGCCAAGGCTGTCAGTTGGTCTGATAGAAGATGTCACTTCTGCTGGCTGCTTTGCCTCCCCCTGGCTGAGGGGGGGAGGACATTAAAAGGACACTCTCCAGGTGACTCAAGGTTGCACCTGTCAGTGTCAGCGCTGGTTTGGGAAGAAATTTAGACATGGTATGGACTAGATACATCAGCTCCAAATAGGAACAGGAACAAAGTAAGGATGTTCAGCACTCAGTGGAGCAGACAGCCAACAGCATGGGTCCCATTCTGGGGCTGCTGCACTGCCAGCCAGTTTCTCCTCCATAAATGACACAGGTTTTAAAAATAACCCAGAATGTCCCAATCTTTTCTGCTTGTGTGCAACAAGCTCTGCTGCTCTGTCTATCAACTCTCAGGAGTATAGCAGGTGTTAGACAGAAATGAAGATCTTCTTCTAGGGGAAAAGGGAGTGGTAGTCCTCCAAGGGTGGCTTGTTCTTGTGTTCTTCTTGTTCTAATCCCTTGGAGATAATGCTGCTGCAGGAGGCAGCCATGAGCAAACCTTGCTTGGAGTGAAGTAAGACCTTGATGTCCATCATTCTGAACATTGATCTTGTTCTATTATGGGTGAGGGATTCTGGACAGATGAACTGATCCATGGCAAATGTTAATTGTATTCATGGTAAAAGCTTCCTTGTCTCAAAGCCATCAGAAAACTTGGGGAAAGAAGAAGATATTAAGGATGGTGATGGAAGCTATGAGCTTGTCAGGAAGCTTTTGTCTGAAAAGATCTCTGGTGGGGATCGCTAATGTCTGATATGGGAAATGACAGGACATTCCCAGCCTCTCTGGCTCCATCATGCACTTGACCTTCTGTAGTCAGCCCCTACACTAAATGCCAGCAGTGTAGTGCTGCATATTTGATAGACACCAGGCAATTCAGAATGGGTCAGAAACAGGAAAAAAAACCCAACATTCCAAATCAATAAATTTTACTTCTGAGTTCAACAGGGCTTCAGAGCAGTTCAGCCCCAGCTGCTCAGCTGTGCTCTATCTGCTCTGGAGCAAAGCTTTCAGTAGTAGCCACTTCTTTGCAGCCCAGAGTTTCTCAGGCTTGATCCATGAATCAGAGGCACAGCTCAGACTGCTGCACAGCTGGGCTGGTGATGTGCACTCTCCTCAAGTCAAAATCAGCTTGGGTTAGTCCTCACTGGCAAAGGGACAAAGTTATAGTCTCCCACAAAACACTACAGCTCTAAAAGAGTTTAACTAAGGAGATTTCATTATTTTCCCCAAGTGATGCAGGAAGTTCTCACTCTTCACCAAAACACACTCACACAAGGAGAAATTCTTGGCTCTGTCAGATGATCATGGAAAATTCATCAACTTCCCATAGGCTGAACTGTGCTTTTGTGCTTGGTTGGGTAAAATGCTGCAAAACTTGTTCTATTTTTACATTTCTATATCTTGATCTCACCAATAGCTACAAAATGTCAGGCAAATAACTCTTTCTGGGGTTACAAATAAATAAAAATAAAAGCATAATTTTACTGTATACGGGTGGATTTGGTTGAAGATTTCCATCCTTACTTATTTTCCACTTCCTACTCTACAAGAGACTTCAAGAGTAACTGAACGAATCTTCCCAGAATTTCCCTGCTTACAAGAATGGGAGAAGTGGTCAGAATCTTATCAGCATTTTCAAAACATTAACAGGGTTCCCCTGTGCTTTTGGGACTCAGTCTCCCCACAGAAGCAGGTGACCTTTTGGATTCTGTTTCTGTTCCTTCCAGCAGCTCTGTCTTTCCCAAGCACAATTGCAATCCAATCTTGTTCTGAGAAAGGCCCCACAGGGGCTCCTGGGGTGGTGGGGTTAGAAAAGGGCCAGTGTATTCTGATAGTCCTAGAATTTAAAATCCAAGTGCTTCAGGTTCTTGTGCCCTTGGGTACATCCATCCATCTTCTCTTGATTGCATAAATGACTGCCTGAACGATACTGATAAGAACCAGGTTATTCTTTCCTTTGCAAAGCAGCAACATTTAACAGACACACTGCAAGAGGCTCAGCAGTGCAAGCAGCATTTGCTGCTGCTGAACATAAAAGCAGGAGTCCAACAATCATTTGCAGCCCTGCTCTGTGGAAGGGAAGTCATTCTGTGAGACCCTTTCACCTTGAAATGTTAATAGCTTTTCCTTCATATTATCTGGGGACTGAGGCCACCCAGTTTAAGCCAGTTGGCAGCTTCACCAGTTAAGGACCATAATGTTATTGAGAGGGGGTCATTATCTTGCTTGGACGAGCTCCCAGTGATCTGTGCAGCCCTCTCCTCCAACCAGCCTTCAAGCTGGGATAGTCACCCTTGCTCCAGCAGGGTTATGCCTTGTAGGTCAGCTTGTACTGACACTCCAGATCACTTCTGGTGGCAACAGACACAGTCTGTTCCCTTGTCCTCAGTGACACCCAGATGTCAGCAAACCCCACTGCAAATAATTTCTGAGGTAAAGGTGCAAACAAAGCTCAGTCACCTCAATATGTCAGTGGGAAATCCTGTCTCAGTCCAGAAGCATCAAGAATAACCAGTCTGACCTATTCCACTTCCTCTTGACCAACATGGAATGAGATGAAGCTTCTGTTGTCCACCACACATCTCATATATCATGTTCTCATCTAGTTACAGCCAGGCAAAGGACTCCTGCTGTCTTCAAAATTGCTTTTGGTCAATCTCTAGTCACATCAGTCTCCACCTACCAGGATGGGTTTGGTGCCTTCATGTTCTAAGAAACAAATATGATTGTGCTGTGGAACATGAAAGCAAATGTTCATGGAAAGCCTGAGCTTTAACATCTTATTCAACACCATAATTAAATGTCACCACATTATCTGTGTAAGTGTTGTCATAAGAAGGGGAAAATGAATAATGTTTGGGCTCTTCTAACAGTATTATTTCAGATCTTAGGAACAAGGTGATCTGTTTCACAGGTATGTGCTCCAGGGTTAAATAAACTCTAAAGTAAAAATTATTTTTCTCTGAAAATAAGGTAAACTGAAGCCCAAATTTGAATAGCAAAATAACAAGCTGCTCTTTGCCAAAGGCAAACAAACAAACAAACAAATCCTTAGTGCTATGCCTACTGGTGTCCCTTCATAGGCCTTGGTTTTTATCAGTTATTGACACCTCCAGCTCCAGTGTTATTCAGTAAAACCTCAACCAGGCTGCTGGGTAATGAACACTAAAAATTATGGGTTTAGTTTAATTCAGACATTACAGGCTATAAATGACCCTATGAAGAAATCTAGCATACGAGTCATTTAAAACGTTAACACTGTCATTGTGAGCACCTGAATCTGTTCCCTTCCCTGCAAGCTGGGACATGGTGAAGCCCCCGGGGCTGTTTCCCAGCACACAGGGAGGTGGCTCTGGGAACTGGTGCTTGTTGATCCCCCCAAACTCCAGGCTGCCCTCAGAGTAAGATTTCCAAAGCAGTCATCTATTTGTTTGATGGATTAAAAAGTCGTAACTCAACCTCTAGATCTTCCTCAGCTGCCCTGAGAGGTGCCCGGACCCAAGGAATTCCTGAGGAATTCCCGAGGAATTCCCGAGGAGCCGGGAGGGGCGGGGGGAGCGCGGCCGCTGTCCATGGTGCTGCAGCGCCTCTAGGATGGGTTGGGCTGGAAGGGAACCTAAAGATCATGTAGTTCCAGCCCCCTGCATGGGCAGGGACACCTCCCACCAGCCCAGGCTGCTCCAAGCCCCATCCAACCTGCCCTTCAACACTGCCAGGGATGGGGCAGCCACAGCTTCCCCGGGCAACCTGGGCCAGGCTCTCACCACCCTCACAGGAAAAAAAATTCCTTCTCAGAGGAGGCTCTCAGAGCACTTGAACACCCAAGTTTGTGTGTCTGCCTCACTAAATAAGAAATAAACACCGGCTTTGTTAAGTATTTTAAGCTCTTGCTTTAGAATTTTGATAAATTCTCATGGAATCACAGAATCATGCAATGGTTTGGCTTGGAAGGGGCCTTTAAAGTTCATCTAGTCCAGCCCTCCTGCAATGAGCAGGGACATCTTCAGCTAGATCAGGTTGCTCAGAGCCCCACCCAACCTGACCTTGAATGTTTCCAGGGATGGGGCTCCTACAACCTCTCAGGGCAAACCTGGGCCAGTGTTTCCCCACCCTTAATTCAAAATTCTAATCTCTCAGCCTCAGATGGAAAACCTTGTGCTATTTTGAGCCAGCAGAGTTACTCCAATTATTGAAAACAAGTGTGTGGGCATCTTGGAGAGAGAACAACAGAGTCTATGAAAACACTCATTTCAGTGAGAAATGTTTTTCCTCACTGGAATTTGTAATTAATTTGTTGGCCTGAGGCAGTTTGGATTTTCTGACTTATGACAAGAACAACAAATGCTGGAGTAGTTTTTGTCTGAAGTTTGTGCAGTGCCCAAGGGGCAGTTGGAAATTAACTGCTCCGAGGAAGCAACAAGATTGTAGCCACTTAGCAGATGTATTATTATATGACTTTCGTTTGATGCTCATTTTCTTTTTGTTTCTAATGATACCAGAGATGAACAGAGGTGGTGCTGAGGCACTGACATGAAATCAAAGTCATAAAAGTGTACCCAAAATTAAGAAGGATCCAAAATGAGCAATTGGCTGGCACAGGGGAAATCAACTTTTGCTGAAGTAAGATCTTCTTTTTACCCTGAGAACTACTCAGTGTGTTCCATCAGGCTGAGTTTAATCAGGATGCCTCGTCCACTCACGTGTTGCAATCCAAGAGGCACATCCTGAACACAAGTTCCTGAGAGTATCTGCACTTGCCCTGGGAGCTGACAGGAAGCCACAGTCATACAGATCATCTGTGCAGAGAGAACATGAGCCATGCAAAGCCATGGAATAGTTTGGGTTTGGTGTCATAAGCTAAAGGGTGTTTTAAATGAGGGCTTCAAGGTATCCATAGATCCCATTCTTTCTCCTGGGACTTCCTAGCCTGGAAGAACTTGTCAGAACATGATACTCCTGGTATTCATTGGTGCATATTCTGGTGGTAAAAGGAAAAGTATTTGGTGTAGAACTTCTGCAAAAAAGGAAGGGCACAAAGGAACCAGATCCAAGTAAGTCAATAATCAGATACAAGTATTGTAGCAAAGCATGTTAAACTTCCCAGCACCTTGGTGGCCAGGGTGGACCTCACCCTTGGTTGGAAGAGAAGAGCTTATCCCACTCTATGACTGATAAATCATGTGGATAGTTATATATATGGTCCCTCTTGGTGACAGTGCAGCCCTGAGCTCCCTTGGGAGGCGAGTTGCTCTGAGATTTGCTGCTATTACTCAGAATTATTTCCAAAGTAAAGGATCATTTTGAGAATTCATTCGATGTTGGCTCCAAAAGACAAATGCATCACTTGGACACTAAACATGCAGATCTACTTAGTGTCATCTTTGCTGTAAATAAGAAGGGTTTGACCTGAACAATAGGGGGAAATTGTGTCATGCAGAAGGGCTGTTCTACTAACACAAACTGTTGTGCTGTCAAAATAGGACTGAGGGATTGAAGTGGCCTGTGGACTTTCCTGTCAACCTTTGCACAAATATAACTTTGATTCCTGGAGATTTATTTGGGTTTATATCTCACCTATTGTCTACACAAGGTGAATTTCAAATAGAACAAAAGTGACTGAGTGTATGTGTTCAGACTTGGAGGAAACAGGTCCCTGGTATTTGCATTAATAAGTCTTGTTGTTTCATAACACAATTCAACACTTTATCACTCAGAATGGTGTTTTGATGCAAAGTTTTGACTGAATTTCCTTCTGGCATTTATATAAAGGAATTAAACCAACTGACAAATGGAACTTTATCACTGATGATTTCAGCTGGTCTGCAATGAAAATAGTGAAGCTGACAGCATCTCAGATGCTGGTGGAATCTATTTTAGGATCAAACCAGTGCATGTGTTCTGCTGTTGTACAGAGATAATCTGAAATAGATCTTCACAAAATTGTTCATCTCATCCTTTTCTCCAGTTTTCAGCCCTCATTCCTGATTTTTTTTCTCATTTTATTAAAATTGGTGCAGCTTGACATGAAGGTTTTGTAGTTGATAGGCATACAAAAGCCAAAATAGAAGATGTGGTGATGAAATTCCACTTTAAAAAATTGTAAAACTCTGGAAAAGTGAAAGTGAGCAATAAACAAATTATTTAACAACTCTTTTTTTTATGTCAGTCTTTGAAAATGTCATTATCCCTTCTGGAATAAAATCCAGGCTGGTCTTACTGGAGTAAGTTTTTGTCTAGTCTCACATTTGATAGAAAAATTAGATGCAGAACATGCTTTTAAAACCTTGACAGGTTAAAAACTGAGAATGACTGCCAAAATTCATGAAATCTCATTAATTAAGAACCTAAAAAAAAAGTTTTAAAATTCCCCCTTGCCCTCCTTGGAGGGGATTCCAGCCTTGCAAAGCAAATGTCATTGGAAGAGTTTGAGTTCATGGAAAAAGAAATTCTGTCTGACAGAAGAGAAAAATTGAGGGCCCCAAGAGTGTAAGAACATCAAGTCAAGCCAGAGCAAACCAGATCTGCAATATATTAAGCCTGAATCAGACTACTGAGTCATTCCCACACTGAAGGCAGCCAGCTATTTTGAGTTGGACCGTGAGGTCCCCATGCTCAGATTTTACTCCAGTAATACTCTCACTGAGGATTCCATGTAATAGGTTTACACATTTGTTTAAACTTCTTCACTTGCTGGTCATAACCCCCAGTCTGAATAAGGAAGGGGAGGAATTAATACTGTTAGATATCAATGACTTTTTGACAGTGTGGGATGGAGAGATCCACATGGTGCCCCAGCCTGGGCTGGGAAGTGTCTCAGGCCCTCAGGACCAGGGCAATAAATGAATCCAGGAGAACTCTGCATTTCTGGGCTTTATCTGCCCACAGAGATGTCTTTATTTTCTAGGTTTGTTTTTTTTTTCCCCCCTCCTCTCTACTGTTCAGCTCTGAATTGTGTTTCCACAAAAAGACCTTGGCAGGCTGAAATTCAGCTTGCCAGCATGGTTTCCTTTGACAGCAGCACAATGCTGGAATTAAATACCAGTTGTAGGCTCTGCTCAGTCATTCTCCCAAGCAGATTGGAGACCCACATTGGAAAGTGCTTGTGTTTTTGGAATTGGATTGCTTTACAGCACTTTTCTGTGTCTAGTGTTTTTGTAGCTATCTGCATTCATCACACTAAGTGCTTTTAGGTTTACCAAACTCATGTATGGAAAATAAATAGGGATATATGTTTGTGTGCACACACACATTTTGTATTTATATATGTATAAGGTCTCTCTGCCCATAGCAGGCAGTTGGAACTGGATGATCTTTAAGATCCCTTCCAACCCAACCCAGTCTGTGATTCAATGTTTCTGTGACTGTGTCTGCATATATGTAAATGTATTTCCACACATTGGCCTATGAGGAGCAGGAAAACTGAAACTCCTTCTCTAATATGTTTCCTCAGTTGGTGCAGATCCTCTCTCGCTCTGCTAGATGTGATGCAGGTTAACTGACAGGTCCAAGAGTTCCTGGAAACAGACCCACTTGCTGTTCATAAACCCTGTAGATGCTGCCCACACCCCCACGCAGGACAGCACCCACACATTCCACTCTGTACCCCTAAAGAGCCATGGCACAGATTTTTGGTCACCTTCTTGCTAAGCAGACACTTCAGACACCTTTGCCAACGCTGTAACATTCATGGCAGACTAATTACTCAGCTCCTTAAAGCATAGCAATTAAGCTGCAATTAAACTGACACCCAGAATATGGTCCTGGTCAAACACAAACAGCATTTCATTCAGGTCACCTTGTCTAAATCAGGATCCCAGCACACACCAGCCTGAGCAGGAGGGATGGAGCAGTCCCAGCAGCTGGTGGGCAGGAGGAAGCAGAGGGAACTCAACACCCAGCACGTAAATCCGAGCTCTGCAGTCTTGGCTGCAATGTGTGAATCCTTGGATTAGCATTCTCTGCTTCAGCTGTCAGGAAACATTCCAGGAAACACCACGCAGGTTTATTAAAGGTAATTTCCTGGAGTACAACACACACCAGTGCTGCTGCCGCCCTGTACTGGGAGCCGCGGGGATTTGCAGCCTGTTGTACTGGTGTGCTGAGCTGCCTCCTCAGAGCTTCAGGGCTCCCACTGCTGTCCCTCTGACCTGCTTGTCACCCCAAGGGAAGTGCTGGTGTTTGGGTCAAGTGCTACAATGAGAAGTGTAATCAGACTGTTCCACAGCAGCTTGGCAAGTGTCTGTCCCATTAGAATATTCATGGCGGAGAGGCATGAATAGAAAGCCATGAATTCATTAGGGGGACAGCAAGGGGCAGATTGACAATCCTTTCTCTTGGTAATGGAGATTAACTCACAAATAGAAATACTCTGATACCCCCTAGAGAGTCAAGCAAGAAACAGACCTGTCCTCTCTCTGTCCTGCTGGTCTGACTCCCCCATGTAATGGGAATCAGGATTAAAGCCTTTGGGCCAAATTAATTTGCTGAAGAAGACAAGAACTCTGCATGCACAGCACTTCTCTTGCTAGCTGAGGGCCTGGTCTGGTTGGCATTGGGATGGAATCACTGAGAGCTGAAATCTATTCCTTTCCAAGGAACAGTTCCTGTAAACTGACTCTTTAATTAAATCAGTAATTAACCAAACGTGGCTTAGAGTGCCATGAGGAAGCATTCCAGAGCTGAGCCCCAGGAATAGTTTCAATAGGAAATTGCTTCACAGGAAAGAAATAACCCAGGAAAAATCAGTGTGATTTATGAAGGAAGCTCTGAGCTGGGAGGGAGAGCTGAGCCACTCAAGTCCAAGACACAATTCCATAAACACTGTGTCAGTTCTAAGCACCAAGCAATAAAACCCCAAATAATTATCCCTATGTCTCTGCAAAATTCAGTGTGTGCCAAAGGGAAAGGAATGGACATTTTTGGTGATTGGGCTGCAAGAAATCTGCATAACAGGACTCAGTTATCAAAAAGCAAAGGAACCCAGAGGAGAGCTCCAATGCAGGTAACCACAGGCTGGGCTGGGAAGCATGGAAACAGAAGTGAATTTGGATCAGAATGGGACTGTACATCCTGAGGTTAAGAACGAATGTAAGTTTTTGGCTTCAGGGCTGGTCTGCATTCAGAGAAATCTTAAAACAATTTGTTGAGTCTTGGTCATAACACACAGATCTTTAATATCTGTGCTCCTTTGGAAACCTGTTTATAGACACAGAGTTGGTCTTGCAAGAAAACACAGCCAGGGTTCCCTTGGTAAAATGGGTCTGTATTCCAGAGGAGAAGACAAGAAAACACTTCCTGACAGACTGGTCAGCAAGTCCTTTGCTTTGCCAGATTTTGCTCTTTGTTTCTTTCTGTACTGAGGTACCAGCATTTATTTTGTGCTTTTAATTCATCGTTGTTGTGTCTTCAGCCTTTAACACTTTGTGACCTTCCCAAAGGCAAGGACTGGAGCCAGGTTTGGCCACGGGCAGCTCGGGTGGAGATGCTGAGCACCAGAGCACACCAAGCAAGCAGAACACACAGAACACACAGAACATGCCTTGTGCTGAGCTGCTGCACCCAGGGTGCTACTCACCCCACAGAGGCACATCCAAAGCCAAGGGAAGCCCCACCACAGCTCCACCAAAGGGCTCCGAGACCATCCCCTGCTGCAGCCACTGGGCTCCTCTGCTGGAGCTTGTTTGGTTCAGAAAATGTTTCAGATGGTTCAGAAAATCCATCTCCAAGATAAGAAAGTGTGGTAAGCTGGTGACATTAGCTGGGATTTCCACAGGAATTAAGGGATCAAGCACTCACAATCCCTTAGGCTCCAGCTGAAACAACCCTCTTTGTACTTTGCATTTAACAGCATTATAACAAATGCTTTTTTTTTTCTTTCTTTTTAAACTTCACAGCAAAAACTCCCAGGTCTTAAAAAGAAAACAGATATCACAGGGAATAACGTGTTTACCACCTCTGCAGATTTTTGCCATTAAATTTTTATTCACACTGTGTTAGACAAATGTGGCCCACATCATCCCAGATTAGGTTTTATTTCTTCCCAACAATTTGTGTTTATTTAATTCTCTCCTTTTTCCACGTCTGGAATATCCCCTTCCCACCACCCCTGGCAGCAGATGCTCACTGAAACCTGAGAGCACAGCCAGGAGAGCTGCTGCCTCACGTGTCAGTGGTCAAGGCAAAGGCTTGGGTTTGGTTTGCTCAGGTTTCACCTTATTTAGCTTTCCCTTGTTTTATTAGACATGTAGTAAGAGGAGTTTACTCAGGCAAGGCTGAAAGCAGGCTGGGCTCTTTTGGTTGGCTCAGGGAGAGGTAAAAGGCAAAGCAGGAGCACAGGGCAGGGCTGAGAATCAATACAGGAACCAAACTGGAAGAGATTCAACACAGCTTTGTAGAGCCATGCCCTGCTTCTCCTTCCTGCCCTGCCAGGCTCTCCCTGCCTCATCCTCCCTATCTCAAAGCCCCCATTTAACTGTTCACTGCAGAGCACAACCTCTGCCTTGCTTTGATAAAACTGCTCAATCTCTGCTTTTGGCTGATGATTTTGTTTTGCTCCAGGATGCCACTTTAGATTAGGAGAGGGGAGACAGCTTGCTAGGAAGAAGGAACCTAAAGCCAGTTTGTCACCCCCACGCTGCTCCTGAGCAGCACACACACTTCAGGCCTAGGGACAATTTTACCACGGTGCTCCATCTTCATCCTTGCTTAAAAGCAAACTGTTTGAAATAGACACATTAAACCCAGAGGTACCAATCATTGAAGCCCAGATTTGGACGCTCTGCTTGGTGGTTTGAAGTAGCCAAGCTGCCTCTTTGGTCTCCCACGTGAGTTTTAGCTGGTCCAAATTTCACATACACACACACACACACACACACACCCATAAGGACCCCCACATGTGCAGATAATTTCTTCTGTGGTTCTGCCATCAGCCCATGGCACTAGAGCTGCACCTGAGCCCCACCTTGCAGGACACCTGGAGGACAATGTTTATTCACCCAGGATTTCTGAGCACTCCTCAGTCCATGTTTCTGTCACATGGAAATCTGGCTAAAACCTTATTTCAAAGACAGTGTTTGATTTCAACAAAGTGGTGTTAAAGTGTCACACATTGTAATTTATGTCCCATTTTCCCCAGTTAATGAATTTATCCTTCATCCTGTGAGTTATGGGAATAGAATTACTATTATTTTGGAGCTATTTTAAAACAAAACAAACAAAAAAAAGTATTTATTTTATATTTGATTTTATTTCTATTTTCTTTTCTTGACATCCAACATGGAATTGAACTTTGCTCTTCCACCTTCCAGCTCTGTGCCTGAGCTGTAAAACGTGTCTGTCTCCTCTCCTCTCTCATTATTTTCTGTAAAGTGTAGCAGGTAGAGTCCAAGCTGGTAAACACAAAGCCTGGGTCTAACCAAGCCAAGGTCTTCTCCCAGAGAGAGGTTATGGTCTAAGTTTGCAACAAGAGTGAGCAGATGGCTACAGCAGACAGATGGGGAGCAGAGGGTTTGCTGTCATTTCTTGCAATCTCTTATTCAGCCCACGTCAGTTATCATCTGATCTGAGCCTTATCCTGATTCTTGGGCTTCAGATTGGTTTGCACTAAACAGGAAATCTTGGAGCTTGCAGAAACCTGCCCAAACTGGCAAGGATGTGCTGGGACACTGGGTATAGCCAAGGATGGAGAGAAAAACAAAGTCCTTGGTTACTGCTGCATTTCCAGGGAAGCACAGAGCTGGGTCTGGCAAAGTCTGAAGTGTGCTCAGGGGTCTGTGCCTCTCTGGTGCCTTCAGTCAAACCTGAGCTCTGAAGGTGGAAGGTGAAGTTCACCACCACTCTCCTTGTGCCCCCGTGGCAGCCCATGGCAGCAGGGGCACCTGGCACCACATCTTCCCCTGCTCCCACTCCCCCAGGTGATGCTTACCAGGTTCTTACCTCTTCCACACAGGTAGAAAAAACCCAACATGATAAAAATCCTTAAAGCCCAGTTTTTCTCTCTCCCCACCCCAGCAAAATGCCATGTGATCATGAAATCTGACTCTATATTTATCTTTGCAAGAGCCTTGAATCAGAATTAATTCCTGGGAGCTGCATTTATTAAGAGAACAGTATTTCAGACTGGGAAACAATGCTGGCAATTATTGAATTAGAAACCCAGTGCCAGACAGCAGAACAGGATGTGCCCCGGGCTAATCACTGCAGGCTTCCCAGCTCCCCTCTGCATCGTGTCCCCTCCTTTAATGTCCCTCCAGACAGACACAGGGGAGGGCAGGGCCAGACAACACAACACTACACATGCACCATGATGGGTTTTATTCCCTTTAAGCCTTCTGCACCTTGGGTCAAATATTGTGATTAAATTTCACATGACCTCAGCATCTCTGAGGGAGAAATGAGGGTGTGACATGGGACAGACTATCATGGCACCAACCCTGATCACTTTAATTGACAAACCAAAAGATCCTCAGGTCCTGTACTTTCTCTTTTATGTATTTTTAAATCCCTAAGAGGAGTGGAGACTCAGTCTGGGTTGCTCCAGGGTTTTTTCTGGGCAAGTTCCTAGACCAACTGCAACGCTCAGTGAAGAAGTGACTTTGTGGAATAGCTTGAGCTTCTGGATTTTATTATTTGTGGGAGCAGCTTGTGTGCTGGAAGGTCAGGAGAAGATCATTGTGCACCTGAGGAAAAAGGTGGCGGGTCATGCATGGTGATGCACAGGCTGGGGACAGCTTTCCTTGCTATGAGTGAGCAGTGCAGATGGACAGAGCTTTGGTCCTTCCTCCTGCTCTCTGGTCACCGGTGCCTGCGGAGAGCGAAGGTGACCTTCCTCCTGCAGCTCTTCCTCCCCAAGCCCCAGACCTCCTAAAAAGGGCCTGTTGTGCTTTCTTAGAGGAAATTGCTCCTCCAGCCTGGTCCAGAGCAGAGCTTGCTATGGAAGCCCCCTGCTCCTCCCCCAGCCAAGACAGGGCTACCACTGTTGTTGCTCCTGCAGAAGCTTGGCTTGGTTTTGCCCTGTCTTCTTGCAGAATTATTGCCTGTGATGAGGCCAGATCTAGAGACCTTTTTAATCCAGGAACCTGGGGAAAGATTGCCATGCAACTTCTTTCACCACTTTTTCCCCCCTTTTGTTTAAAGGAGTCACACTAGATGCTTTTTGTGAGATGTTGATTTCTGAGCAGCTCTTGCCTGCCCACCAGGAAGGTTCACACAGCTCTTCTCTCTAATTTTGGAAATAGAATGGGTTGTTTCCTGCTTTGCCCAAATCTCCAGAGCTGCTCTTCTCCTTGGCTTCTTTGGCATCATCATTTATCATCATTTCAATCCTTGCTGAGCTGGGAAAGAGAGCACTGTGTGAGCTGCACAGAGCAGGGGGTGAAGTTGGCAGGAAAGAAAAGAAAAAAGAGAAAAGGAGAGAGAAACATAGAAGAGAAATAACCAAAATAATCAGCTGGAGTGATTAGTACAGCCTTTGAGAGAGCTGGTACCAACCACCAGCCCCAAAGCCTGGTTCTCAGTGCTTTCAGGTAATTTAATCAGGCAGCCTGAGCTTGTCTCATCAGGTGGGAATCAAAGCCTGGTCTTGACTGCATGAGACTCCTGCTCAGGTGTTTCAGTGTTTCTTCTGGTGAGCTGAGGGGCAGGCAGAGCTCTGCACACTCTGGGCACTTCTTCTGCTGCACATGAACTTCACAGTGTCCTCTGGGAAGTGCTGAGGTGACAACTCTGCAGATGGCTCTGGAGATGGGCCCAAACCAGGCACGTGGCTTGTGCTGCCTCCTCTGCTCAGGTGTTGAAAATGTTTGCAGCTGGGGAAAGAGGTTTATTGAAAACACATGAACCTGCAGCTTCCCTGGGCTTCTCTGCCCAGGCTGGTCCCCAACAGGCTGATCCCTTCCTGTTCCCAACCAGGCTTCTAGAAATAAAGAGCAATAAACTATCTTTCAAAACAGGTTTAGAATTTCTAGGCAGGGGCTTGGGTGATGTTTTTCCCAAAGCTCTGATCTGCTCCTATCCATATGAGGGTTTTTTTTTCCCCTTTGCCCCATGAGTTTAGCTTTTCCTTTGCATTATTAGCAGGAAAGGGTCCCTGCTGGGACCAGGAGAAAGTGGGGACAAGTGTCTGGTTGCCAGGTAGAGGTGGGGATGAGGAACATGAGAAATGATGGAGTAACAGGAGAAAACATAGATAGGTTTTGTTTGGGTTTTTTTAAGAAAACTTTGTCCCACGTCTTCATTTATGAAATAGATATATAAAAACATTTTTAAATATACAGAATCAATTTCATCCCTCATTGTGAACTTATAATTTCCCTGGTTTTTTGGTGTAAAATTGTCTTGGAAAGCTCAGGACTGGTAGGGAGCAAAAAAGCTGTTGGGCAAAGACATACGAGAGGGATATATTCCCAGAAGAGCTCTTCAAGTCTTTCAGTTGTTCTCTAATTATGCTTTATTAACTCATTAGTAAGGCTGGGGAAGGACCATTCAGCAGAAGACACCACTAGAGGCCACTGTTGGAATTCAGCAAGAAACTTGGGAGGGAAATGATGTTGAATCGCTTCTTCATCCTTTAATGAAATATTCGGATCATGGAGCCAAGAAAAGGGATCATGTTTGTTTGAGTTTCTTCCTTTCTACTCTAGACAGAGTTTGCATAATCAGCTGGAGAAATTTCAGGGAGGATTAGACGAATTTTACTGGTCTGAATGTACAATAAAAGTCCAAGTGTCCTGGAGATCCAGTTTTGAGCTGGTTATCACCAAGGACCGAGGGCTGAGCTGGGTGGTCGTGGCAGGGGCACGTCCCCATGTACCAGTTCTCATGCTTTCCCAAGGAAAAGCCAGGCTGGTGGCAGCAGGACGTGGTGACACCAGGACACAGTGACACCTGCTCAGAGTGACACCCACGTGTGGTGACACTGACACAAGGAGTACAGGCCAGGGTGATGGTTACCTGTGAGCCTCTCAGGGGATGGGGAGGTACCACAGGCTTCTCTCTGCTCCAGTTTTACTGGTGGAGCTGGTGTTTGGGGAACTCTGGAGTCAACTAGAATTGCCTGAAAACCTAAAAAAAAGTGAGAAACGTTTTACATTTTATAGATGTCAGAGCTTTTTTCCCCCAGTGTTATCCCCCCTTTCCCACTCCTGCTGGGTTTGAGCACCTCTCACTTTTACTGGGTTGCTTGGCAGGGCTAAACCAGCAGAATTGGGCCAGCCAGACACTGCAGGAGGGTTCCCAGCCCTGGACCCCCAAGGCAGAGACTGAGGCTGCTGCATCCCCTGGGACATTCCCCTCTGCCCAGGCCTGTGGAGGGGACACTGAGGGCTCAGGTGGCCTCAGAACACTTCTCTTGCAGGATAAAAAGTCACATCAACCTCTGAAGAGTTTCCCTCCAGCAAGTTGCTCCCCAGGACCCCCTAAACCTGTTTCCCCCTGAAGGGGAAGGAGGTCTCACCATTTCATACCCAGTCACTCTCCCAGTACCACTTCAAGGTGGAGGATGCTGATTCTCACAAGCTGCTCCTCTTCCTCAACAATAACTCTTCTTCCCTGGCTCCAGATGACTCTGACTACAGTGACTGACAGCCTAACCTCTTCCAAGAATACGTGTCACGATGCCTGTGCTCAGCCTGGCTGAACTGGAAATGCCCCAGATGCCCCCAGCCATGACTGGCCATGTCACCTCCAGACCTGAATTCAAGCCTGCAGAAGCAAAGCCTGAGCGTTGCCTTTGCAGGAAAAAAATTCTGACCTCTGAGGAAGAAGCAGTTTGGACTCAGCTGCTTTTTGTGCATATACCACTAGAGGGGAACAAAGATCTATAATATTTCCTAGATTTACAGGGAGGACTGAAAAGCAGTTTGGTGGCCACATTTCCTGCCTGGAGATACTTCTGTGCCAGCACCATGTGAAACATTTCCTTAGCTCTGACAAGAAAAAGGCTCCATCAATGTTCTTAATTACATTTTTCACAAGCACAGAGCAAAAACAATTCTTCTTGAGGATCTGTGAGTTTTACTAAGCACTGACACCCACACCAGGTGAAAAATGAACTGCAGGATACTGCTTTTGGCAATGCTTTTTCTGATGACACTATCTCTAAATTGGGTGTTTGTCACACACGCAGGAGGTGCACGTGTAAAAAAAAGTCAAGAAATCCATTCCAAACCATTCATACTTTACTTTGAGAGCTTCATAAATGAAGTACATCATCATCTCTTTGCAGTTTGTCTAGAAATAAGAAAGGTTGATGTCGTGATGATTAGGTTATTCGTTCTGGAGGCATCATTCATCTGCAATGATCTGGAGGCGTCGGAGCTGAAGAGCTCTAATTATGATGCCTTTAGAGGAAACACACATCAGATAAAAATATGGGGTAACTTGTAATTCTCTCCATAAACTTAGTTCCTAGACTAAAAGGAAAGGGTCAGAAAATTAGTGAGTTAATTAGTTCAGGGAAAAACTGTAATGATTGGAAAAAAGAATGTTGGGAAGATTTAATGCACTGAGAGGGCTTGTAATGGGCAGAGTCACAGAAAATTTGATCAGTGTGATGGAAACACTGTGGCCAGGAAGAGGAGATAACAGCCATTGACTTCTCTGAGGGTCTGTTTCAAGTTGTCAGAGGAGCACATCACAGCAGACCGAATGAACACAGCCCTTGAGGCCACCAGAAGACCTAAAAGCAAGAAGAGGTCCAGCCTACTGGTGGGCTGGGTTTATGTCTGCTGTACAAGAGGAACTTGAACCTGAAGTTGTGTCTGTTTGGGGTGTGATAAAGCAGCAAATCATCACTTTTAATCCCCAAATGGCTCCAGGGTGTCATCCCCTCTTGCCCAGGTTTGAGATGGGACATACATCTCAAATCCTTCATGGCTTACAACCCAAGCAGCAGGGAGATTCCCAGTCTAGATGGTCCAGCCCAGTCTGATGTCTCCTGCCATCTCTAAATTGCACACCAAATGTCTTCTCCACTTATTAAAAAAAAAAGGAAGAAAAAGAAGAGAAAAGTGCCTGCCTATTCTCCAGAACCAGAGCTTTGTTCCTCCCAAAGTTCTTCAGTGGCTTAATCGAAAGCCCCACAACTAGAAAAAACCCACAGGTGAATACAGTGAAGTTTCCATCTGTGCTGCAAACACATCATAAAATTCTTACAAAAATAAAGCCCCGTGGTCATGATTAACCTTTTTGTGGCTGAATTCCCTCCCCAACATTCATATCATAGGATTGTAGGATGGTTTGAGTTGGAAGGGACCTTAAAGATCATCTAGTTCCAACCCCCCTGCATGGGCAGGGACACCTCCCACTAGACCAGGTTGCTCAGGGCCCCATCCAACCTGGCCATAACCATAACCTGGTCAATATCATAATTACAAAAAAAACAATGAGCAAGATAACCCCTCAGAAGTGGCATTTGTTCCTTCCACATTGTGGAAAAGAGTCCCTGCCCTCCTGTCAAAAAGGGGTGAGGACACAGCAAGTCTCTTCCCCAACCCCACCGGACGTGTCTGGTTGGGACACTGAAAATGAGTCACCACACAATTATGTTTCCCCAGAAGCCTGAAAAATAGTTGGACACCAAATCTCAATATAAATCAGCCAAGAGTTAATGTTTATCTTTTATCAGAGTAATGGGAAAAGTTGGAGCAAGCTGGCTAGATTCAGGGGAAGTCAAACTCCCCAAACTTTCTCTTAAATTAGGCCCAGCGGGGGTGTAAAAGCATCCTTAGGGACCACAGAGCTCTGCAGGAAATTATGCCAGCTCCACCAACTCATGTTCATTATCAGTGTCGCTCACTCATGTCACCTCCACAATTATTTTAGGACCTGTCACCAGGAACATTCTCCCACCAGCAAATGTTTCCAGCTCGCTCTAATGGGGAGGCTGAAGTTCGCAGCAGAAGTTACCTCTGCACCTCCTCCCTCACGCTGCCTTTTCCCACCTCTGCTGAGCAAAAGCAGCCAAAGGCTTCCAGGATCCACCTGTGCCCAGGAGCTGCTGGGAGGCACTTAGGAGTGAGAGGGATGTGCAGCTGGGATGTGGAGTTGGGGGATGTGGGGTGGATGGGCAGCCTTGGACTCTGGGAAGAAGAGCCAGGGCTGAGCTGGGCTCTGTAATGGAAAAAATGAAATCCACAACCTCCAAAGTTTGCAGGGAAATGAATGGCAGGCTCCTGTGGAGGTGGTACTGATGTAGGGAGAGGACAGGGAGGAGATAAGCAAAGCCTACCCTGTTATAGGGCTGACATCCAGACCCTGAGGGCTGATCAGCTCAGATGCCCATTTCTGAGCTTGCACGTGTTGTTGGTTTTTTTCAACACTGTAGAAGGTGGAGCAAAAGACCCGTGTCCCACAAGCACACAAACACACAGGTATGAAGGCACCCCCAGGTCTTCAATCCAGGCCCCTGCTCAAAGCAGGTTTAACCTCAGGAGGAGGCAAGGTTGCTCTGGGCTCTGCCTGGCTGGTGTCAGGTGGCTCCAAGGAAGGAGGCTCCACAGCTTCCCCTGCCCCTGTGCCAGGACTTAACCGCTCTCTCTGAGACCACTTTTCTCTTGCATCTGCTGGGTATTCAGCTGAGAGCTGTGCCCTTTCCCTCCCACCTGGGAAGGGGCTGGCTCCACCTCTATTAGCAGTTCCCCCTTACCCTCTGCCCCCCAGCTCTCAGCCCAGCAGCCCCCCAGTGCAGCTACCATCTCTGCACCGTGGCAACTTGTTCCACGTTTCTTCTTGCTACTTCTGCTCTGAACCAGGGCAGGCTGTGCAAGGCACTGCCTGCAGCCCCACCTGACAGGTGAAGATGCCAGACCAGGCATCATGGGAGGCTCCAGGGATGAGCCATGGGCTGGGGGGGAGCAGCTTTCATTAAGTGGATTATGCTGGAAATAAGCAGCAGACAAAGCAGTGAAATGTTGACATGAGCTCTAGCGATGAGAGCAGCAGTGATTAATAAGCTGCAGCTCTGTAACTAATCACTGCTGGTGAGCACTTTGGACCTGGAAAGCATCTGCTGAGAACTGTTGTTCACTGGGAATGTTTCCTATACCATCATAACAAATCATACCAATATCATAAAAACAGGGAAGGGCTGATGACTCCTCTGGTGGAAGGGATGTTCTAATGATCTTTTCTTCAGTTAGGCACAACAGGTCCTCATCACAGGCTGCAAGATGTCACTTGCTCTTTTGTGCCTACATGTGCATCAGGCTCCTGCTGCATCTTCATCCCTCCAGCACACCCAGACCTGCACAGAGCACAGGCAGGGTGGCTGAGGGGCACATTGACCCAAGGGCACCTGCAGGAGCATCAGCTGGAACCATGACTTCTACATCTCTTCCAGATCCATCTCCTCCCTCCAGCCCTGCTCTCCAGCCAGCAGATGATTCTCTGGGTTGGCATGAGCTGTGCACCCACATCAGAGCCTAGTGTCAAATTTTCTTGCTCAGCAACTTGAGCTGAAACTTAGCTTTCTAGAGAAGAACTATTTATTATATAGAAGAACTATTATAAAGAAGAACTTATTTATTATATAAGCCAGAAAAAGAGTCCTGGGAGACCAACTGATGGCCTCATCCAGTCACCACTGGTGCAGACATCTCCTCCCAGACACCCTGTCCTGAGACAACAGGTGAAAACTCAAGTTCACGGAGAATTCTTTTCTTCCTCCAGTTTCCCTTTTCCTTCCCCCCTCTGTCTCACCCGCCTGCCTTTTATAGTGTAACACGTGTCAGGGTTCATGTAACAAAAAGAATTTCCAATGTCAGGCAAATAATTTTTCTGTCTGTGGGTTGTTTTGCCTCCCCATTTTATACTTTCTAAAGGAAGTGGCATCTGGGAGGTGCTGGCTGTGAGCGATGCGGGCCGGGCAGGGCCGGCAGCCGCCGGGCCCGCATTCCCTGCTCCAGCTGTTGTTCTGGAGAGGGCAGGGATCAGTTCAGCTGACAGCTGCAGCCTTGCCCAGAAAATGAAAGTTGTTTTTTCCTGTTCAGCAGTTGTCTTATCCTTCCCAGCACACCCTGACGGGGTTTTCTAGTAACGGGCTAAGGTCAGAAATCATGAAAAATACGCGCAAGTATCTTCTCGGTACAGGTCAGGTCTTGCTTCTCCTCCAGCCAGTTTTCAGAGTGCCACATCCTCAAGGGTGGTTGTGCACCAGCCTGATGGACCTGGTTGGGAAGCACTCTTCTCATTTAATGCCTGGAGGAGCTGGAAATGTTCTTTCCATTGCTCTCCTGCCCACACTCCTCCTGTGAAATCCCACACATGTGGCAACCAAGCTGGCCAGACAGCCCTGACTTCCCCAGTGCTTCTTGCCTCTTCTTGCCCACAGAAGGATGTGGCAGGGGAGAGCCCTGGGGGGTTCCAGCCCTCACTGCCCTCCCCTGCATCCCTCTGAGGTGGTCAGGGCTTGCATCTACAGTGGGAATGGCAGATTGAGGGCCAGCACTTGCCACATGCTGCTTTCAAATCTGCAACATGGGTGCAAGAGGAATACTTCCCTCTAGCAGAGTATCATAAGGCAAACATTAATAATCTTTATATTTCCAATAAATGCATGATGGGAAGGACAATTTCATACATGCTAAAGCACAGACTGTATCACACCAAGAAAACTGAAGGAAATATTGCTCATCTATTCCTCTCTAACTGCCAAGACATTTTCAAGCATCCTCCTGTTATTAAATGCCACATGAGACCTTTTTTTAATACTACATGAAAGGAAGGTACTTTATTAGGTAAATATAATGAAATAACCATGTGTTGTTTCTCACTTCATGGCAAATGTTTCTACTTCCTGACAGTATTGATTCCAGATAGAAAAATGCTGCTTTATCCCACTACCACTTACCTTCTCTGGCAGGGGGGTTGGACTAGATGATCTCCAGAGGTCCCTTCCAACCCCCAGCATTCTGTGTGTGTGTCATTCCACACGATCTGTTAAACTCAGTTAAAGAGCAGTGTAACATTTCCTTTTCCACCAGGTTCCCCTGACTTTTTTAGTACAATTGTGGAGTTGACAGATATTGGTCAAACTCAAATATTAATTCCAGTCCAATGCATTTTCTCTTTGTTTTGTTTTGTTTTGCTGTGCTCTACGCTTTGCACACCCATGAAAAGAGCATTTCCAGCTGAAACTGGGGGGGAAAAAAAGACCAAGGTGCTGGGGATAACTGTGCACCACCTGATAAAGGACTGAATGCACTTGGGGGAAGATGGAAACCATCAAAACTCGAGGTGTTTGCAAAAGGCTCTTTTTGCAGGCTGAAATAGTGTGGAGCTGCAGCTCGACAGACACTCAGGACCAGCAGAAGAGATCAGCTCCTCTATAGAGAGGAATTAATTCCCTCAAATGACAACATCCATGCCACTTCTAATGAACAATGTTATTTTGGGGGTATGTTCTATCAAAATCACACGAACAATTTCCCATGGAAACCACGTTGATTATGTTGCGGATGGAAATTAAGCTGAATATGAACATCTTTGTCACAGATCTATTCAAAAAAAGGAAATTTTCAATTACACAGGATTTTATTTTCCTTCAGAAAACATCCAGAAAGCCAAATGTTCATAGGGACTTGCACAAATCTGATGAAGTCATCAGGAAGGAAATCTTGAGATGGTGAAATCAAGTGCCTTCCCTAGGGCATTATGTGGGGAGACCCAGAGCCAGCTCCAGGTAAAGCTGATCTTTAGAATATAAAAAGAATTAAAAAAACAGGTGGAAAAGCAGGTGCTGCTCCTCTCTGCCCTGGGCAGCACAGGCCCAGGCTGCATGGCTGGCTTCTACACCTGGAGGTGAGATCAGGGTGTAGAAGGAGGTGGCTGCTCTGGGTGACAGAGGGATAAAACAGCCCTGAAGCATCTGTCACCTCCCTCACCTTTCCTTGTTCCCATCTGGCCAGGAACAACCAGAACAGATCACTCCTCCCAGTTGGTCTCCAACCACTGCTTGGTCTTCTTCCTGACCTTCAGGATTGGTTGGGAAAATTCAGGCATGGAAGCAAGACTGAGAAGAGCCAAGCCAGCTTGGGAAGGGTTGGAGAATCCTGGGATTACTTCATGGAACATCCCTCATTCCTCACCTGTCCTTGGGGTTTTCCTCCAGCTCTTGGTCCTGCTGCCAGACACAAGGAGACCACCTACCCCTGGCTCTGCTGGAGCTGGTTCCTGTCCCAGCTGGGCTGGCTGATCCCATTCATGTTGGACATCCTGCAGCTTTTCTTGGCAATTGCTACTCACGTGTGCAACCAAACATGCTCTGCATGACATAATCCCATATCACTTACTGCTTATTTCCTCCTTTTTGTCCCTTCTTGCCTCATTCAGACACAAATTCTTCACCTCCTACATCAAATGTGTTGCAGCCCACTTCCTCCAGACACTGACTGGGGAAAACGTGGCACCAAGAGCCCACTGCATATAAGATGATTTTTTTTTCTTGTCGATTTAAGCAGTTTTAAGCTGTTGATTTATTGAAGGCTCCACATCTTCTCAGCATCACCAAACATCTGATGATTTTATTTCGATTGCCTGGTTATTCATGGGCAGGCCTGCTTTTCCACTCACCCAAAACCTCTTTCAGTTATGAAAAAAAAAATGAAATGCTGGATGTTTGTTTTATCTCTTTCCCCCAGAGAAGGAGTTTAATAATTTAGCAGCAGATATGAAACTGCTCCATAAGGAGTAATTTGTTTTAGGGGGGAAAAAATGAGATGATTTTTTTTCTCTCTCTCCCAGATCCCCATATATAAAGGTATGGTTTGCTTTGGATCATGTTCACTCTCTGAAGACTTGGTTTTGCTATTAAAATCTTTATTTCACTACAGATTATTCTACCATTCCTTTGCCTCTCTGCTATTAGTCTGCTTTTGGTATGCAGCTGTCACCATGGCTTTTAGGAACCTGCTTTCTATTGGTTCCCAGAAATGGTTTATATCCCCTTAGAACAAACCAGTAAAGGATTTCAGGTGGTTTTTAACCTACCAAATGCAGCTCATCAAGAGATGCATGGAAAGGAAGGGCAGGAAGCAACAGAGTTTTTGTCCCAGCTTATTTACTAACTCTGTACTTTGAGTTTATTGCTTGCTTGGTCTCTTCAGGAACTCTTTTCCCTTACAAAACAACACCTTGATGCTTGTGGTCACCACTACAGAGAAGGACAAGTCCAGTGTCACCAAGTGCAGGACACCTGTGAAGCTGGAGAGTGAGTCCTGTGGTCCCTTCCACGGTGAGAGCAGGGCTCAACACACAGCGTTTCTAGACTGGCGACTGTCAAAGGACCATAGACATATTGCCCAGAAATTTTAGAGGCTTAATAGCCTCTGAAATCACCAAGATCTTCCAAAGATCTGTTCTTTAAAGACCCGGAGGAGCTGGGTACCCTGCCAGCCTCAGTGGCTCTGGCGCGGGGGCCGTGCGGGAGCAGCAGACAGACCCGTGCATTCACAGCAGCCACACAGGGCTCCTTTCACCAGCCAGGTATAAAAAAAAAACACAACCCAAACCCTGCAAGTCCCTGCTCTGCTTCTCCCCAGGATTCTGAGCCCAGCTCTGACACGTGGGTTCCCCTTGATCCCAAGCCTGCTCCCCAGGGACACCCCAATACCACGGGTCCTGGCATCCTCCTGATGGGGAAATGCAGGATTAACTAAAGAACAGGTTCTGTAACTCCTAAATAGTATCACTTTAGGCAAAGCTGTTTTGCATTCTGACCAAATGGAAATACTTCTTTATAGCAGAGGGTTGGATGTATTTTTTTTTTTTTTAATTCCCTCTTTTTTTTATTTATTTATTTAATAGTTCTTGTGGGTTCCCCCTCCCCTTCAGTTTTGCTGCACGTCACATAATAATATGAAGTTAAGGACACTGTTCTGATAATTCCTTGAGCAGCCCTAGGAAAACACTATCCAGATGTGTCCCTGGTGTTCTGCAGGGGGAATGCATTGTGCATGTGAAAAAAAATAAATAAAAAAGTAAAATAAAATGGCAATTTTCCCCTCCACTTGCCCTTCAGCTTTCAATGAAGTGAGGTAGGCCACCATTTTGGAGCCAGAAGATGAAAACCAGCACACCCAACCCTTCCAATAACCTCACGAGGAAGGATCCAGAAGAGTTCATTTGAGGAAGAGAAAGCAGGAGAGAGAGAAGGGAGAAAAAAAATAAATAGACCCAGGCTTAGGAATCAGGAGCAGAAATACGAGCCTTGTTCCTTGTAAGCTTGGATAATCTAAGTCAAAAACCACATGAATCAATTCAAGCTGAGTCCAGACTGCTGTTCTCTACAGATATGTACACACACACACTGCATTTGCTCTCTTTTATAACATTTTGGTGGCTGCTGCTTTGTTGGGAGCTGTTGGGAAACACATTTGCTCTGTTCCCACTCACGAGGAGGGCTGAAAATGTTTTGATTTTATAATAATTGGACTTTCACACCCCGAGCATTTTCAAAGCACTGCACGAGCATTATCTAATAATCCTCAAGGCAGCTCAGTGAGGTAGGTAAAAGTCAGCATCATTATCCTCATTTTACAAACTGGGGTGAAACCCAGGCAGGGCTGATAAATGTCTTGCCCAAGGCCACACAGCACGTCGGTGGCAGAGATGGGATTAATGCTAAGGAGCTGTTGGCTCCTGGCCCAGGATCAGGGCTCTGTCCTCTGGCCCCAGGTTTCCCCCCAGGATGGAAATGCATTTGTGCATGGGTGAATGAGGGGAGTGAGGGAAGGGAGGGCAAGAAAAGCAGGAAACATGCACCGTAATGGGTAGCACCGAGGTATTTTTAGCACTAAAAGGATGAGCTCAGAGAGCTCAGTGGTGTTTCAGAGCTGATGCTGGTGCTTTTGGTTGGAAGGAATGAGTTTTTCCAAGGCAGAGGTTGGTCGGTTGGTTTCTTTCTGATTGACCTTCAGACAAGAAAGAGTTGAACTCGGAAAGGGAGCGAGCAGCAGGTCTCTGCTAACGGGCTGCTCCGGACAGAGATGGATGAGGGAGCACTGACCCGGCAGCTCTGCTGGCAGGGGAGCAGTGACAAGCAGCTGGGAGTTGCAACTACCTCCCCCAAAACAGCTGGATCTGAGGGAGGACATCTGGATGCAGTCTGGGTGGTTTTCGAGAAACAACGTCCACTGAGTCACCAGGAGAGTGAACCCAGGTCTTCTGGATGCAGAACATGGGATGTCCCATGTCTGCTGCAGGGATGGGGCTGCAGAGATGGGCTGGGCCTCCCACAGTGCAGGGGTGGGAGGAACAACTGTGCTGGGGGGTTGTACACCCCAAACCCTGCCCCAGTGTCTGGGGATTCCAGGCTGCTCAGGAACCACCAAAATCCAAGACTCCCCAGCCTGTGAACACAGTGGGGTGAGGAGCTAAACAACAATGCAACAGGTAGAAAAAAAACTACTACATCTCTCCAAACCTTCCCTGTGATTGCCAGACCTGGCTTGGCTGAATTCTAGAGGTCCAAGAGGGCTTTTCTTCCAATGCAGAGGTGGGTTTGCCAAACCACTGCCAGCCACAGCTGTGCCTGGAGCCTCACGGGTGACAGGACCCTCCAGCAAAGCACCTGAGGACCCCAAATGCAGTTTTCTAGCCCCTTTCCCTGACTTTCAG
>NW_009954229.1:495305-501801 GCF_000747805.2 Chaetura pelagica | reverse complement strand
AGCTCCACCCATGGGATCATGACCAGCTCTGTAGTTTCTGTAGTCACTTACTGAACACCAATGCCAAACAGTGCTGCCTTTAGCCAATTCACAGCCACCTCTGTGGAGCTTTCCTGACTCCAGGGCTACTGCCAGACTTCCCAGAGCAGTAACACAACGTGGCATTAGTGAAAAATCTCTCCTAACATCAGACACTAGAAAATCCAATTAGTGACCACCTCTGCAGATGCTTAATCAGGGAGATTAAATTAAGTCAGAGCTTGCATCTTCTTAGACATCAAAGCTTCAGAAGAGCAAGAAATCAGCATAGGAAACCAAGTTTTACTAGTTCTGGTGCTCACTATTGTTTCTTACCAAGATCATAGAAAATACCCTTGGGGTGTCCTTCTCCCACACTAGGAAGAACACTGGTTATAGGATTAAGCCCAGCTCTGTTTCCTTCAAAGTTTTGCTGTCTGCAAAGCAGCTACATGGTTTGCATAAAATCGCTGGGTTTCCTCTGCAAGAAACCAAATGTTCCCTGTTTTGAGACACCTCTTGTCTTCCATCCCAAGTGACAGCATGTGGTGACTAACCTTGTGCCAGCCAGTTTCCAGACCCAAGGGACATGCCTATAGTTCTGAAGACAGCCATGGGACCATCATACTAGCTCCACCACCCTCTCCCAAACTGGCATTAGATCTCACCCTTTGAGCAGGGTCCTTGAAGCCCTTGAAGGCTGTGCTTCCTGGTTACTCACCATGGGAATTGTCCAGACCTGTGGCCACCACACTGTGCAGCTTCTGAGAGCTGGAGTCCCTTTGGCTGGAAGTTCATCTCAGTTCATAACAGTTGTGTTTTACCTTTGTTCTGCTTCCCTACGCACAAGCTCTTGGCCTAGAGGGAGAAACACTGCTTGAATGTGCAGGAAACCTGGGCTAGATTCCCGTTCCCTTGCTCCTTCAAGTACTTTAAAAGGAAAAGGAGTGGGGTTTTCCAGCCACATGCATGTCACATTCATGCATCTCGTTAGTGCAGCATTGGGGGAACTTGCTCTCCGAGCCTCATTACCTTTTGTCTCCAGTTCCAGGAACAGAGCCGGCGGTTGCCAGACCCTGGTATGCAACCCTCACCCCTTGAAAAACCTTTGAAGAATTTAAACTTTGCACAGACGTTTTAAGCAAGCCCAGCTGCCAATTCCACATGAGACAATCTTAAGATAAATGGCTGTTTGCAATCACCTGGGCACTGGGGAAGGCAAGAACCACCATTCAGGTAAGCAGCTTATTAAACTCACCCGTGTGCCCTGGGTGATTGCACTACAGGGTTTGCCCGTGTCTGTCCACACTTTCTTACTGTGCCACTTCTTCTGTGCTCAACACTGCAATTAGCTTGATTTATATTAAACATTGTTACTGCTCCCTTTCCCTGTGTTCCCAGCTTTGGGAAGCCTGGAGAGTTTTGACAGGAGTAAACCGTAACTAATAGGAGAGAAAAATGGTCTGGTGACAGGGATCTGGGCTCTGGTGCCACAGACCTCTTCAGGGGGAGCAGATAGCCTAAAATAAAAGCAAAAAATAAGTATTTGGCTTAAGAAAAGCCACAGCCAACACCCGTGGGTGTTGCTGGCTCTGTCAGAGAGGAGGGAGGGACCCTCTCCCCTCGCCCTCCTGGCAGCAGCACTTGGCGCAAGACTTCAAGCAGGTAAAGATCACCTGGCGTGGGGATTTCAGGCAAACCCACCTCTCGGGCGAAAAGTTTGCTGTGTGGGGTGAGACTTTCTGAAGTGGGATTTGCTTGCTGCCGGGCAAAGGGCCAGCCCCCCGACTGCCAGAGCCCTGGGGGCTCCCTTAACCCCCGCCTGGCACCCCCGCTGCTGCTCGCCTTTGATAGCGCCTGGCAGCACCCAGCCCTGCCTGCCCCTGCCTGCATGGAGGCCCCTGCAGCACACGCCTCTGTCCTCACTGGGCAAGGGTTTTGCCAAGAGCCACGGGCAGAGTTTGGGACAGAGGTGATCCAAGAGTTGGAGCAGCTCTGCTCTGGAGCCAGGCTGGGAGAGCTGGGGTGTTCAGCCTGGAGAAGAGAAGGCTCCAGGGAGACCTTAGAGCAGCTTCCAGGGCCTGAAGGGGCTCCAGGAAAGCTGTGGAGGGACTTGGGACAGGGGCAGGGAGGGATGGGATGACAGGGAATTGTTTAAAACTGGAAGAGGGGAGATTGAGATTAGACATTAGGAAGAAATTCTTCACTATGAGGGTGGTGAGAGCCTGGCCCAGGGTGCCCAGGGAAGCTGTGGCTGCCCCATCCCTGGCAGTGTTGAAGGGCATGTTGGATGGGGCTTGGAGCAGCCTGGGCTGGTGGGAGGTGTCCCTGCCCATGGCAGAGGGTTTGGATCAAGATAATCTTTAAAGTCCTTTGCATCCAAAACCAGTCTGTGATTCTACAATAGAAGAGTTTAAGGAAAGGCTGCTGGAAAGGGGGTGGCCACTGTCACCCAGCTGCAGCCATGACCTCACTACACTGCCCTTGGTCTCCTCTGAGCTGACACCTCATGGCACTTCTCCCACAAGTGCTTGTGCTTAACTGAACTGACTAAACCATGATGAGAATTTACTGCAGCCAGAGGAGCAAGAGACAAGAAGATCTTGGGCATCTGCAGTAGGGCAGGACTGAGGGATGCACTTGTCTTATGTTGGGATCTTGCATGAGGAGTGGACAAGCTCCAGAGGGTGGCAGTGACCCTGTGGACAGGCTAGCTAGCCTGCAAAGCTTGGGTTGCTCTCCTTGCCCTAATCCACACTGGATCAGCTGATTTCATTTCTAATTTCCTCACACATGTGCTGGAGCACAGCTGTGGAACATGAGCCGAGTCTGCAGAGGAAATCCTGAGATTTACACAGGCCCCAGTGGATTATAAAAACCTGGAAACCGGACAGATAACACTCGTGTAACAGACTCGAAACATGCTGAGGAGAAAAAAAAAGGGGAAAAAAATCACAACAGATTAAAACCTGCTGTTCTCTGCAAAATGTAAAAGTGTCTTTTCCAACACTTTGAACTACTGTGTTAAAACTCTGTAGGTAGCTATCGTTTCAAAGGTGTAATCTTCAGGAAGGGGTTTTTGGGTTTGGTTTGGTTTGGTTTTTTAATGGATCCAGTAAAGGCACAATAAAAGAGTGTTTAAAAGGGCTTGACCTGGAGGGCTGCAAGTTTTCTGCCTGGTGAGACTCATTTCTAAACTGTGTGCAGCTTCCAGAGCTTCTGAGAACTTTCAAAATCTGAACTGGCTGATGATGTTAAATGCTCAAGGTAGTGGAAATAAGAAGTAAACATTTCTTGTTGGGAGCTATTTTGTTTTCCACCCCAGTGGAACCAGTTGGATACTGAATGGGCTTCTGACAGGGACAGATAAACCTATTTTTCCAGCTTCTCCCTACAGAAAGCACAGATGCTGAGGGTTTGAGTTTACTGGGAGAGGACCCAGCTAGAAAATGGTTCACTCAGAGGTTGGATGCTCGGCTGGTTTCAGAGTGTGACTTCACTGGGGTGGCTCTATCAATCTACACCACTACCTGTATCTTCAGGATTTGTAGCCCAGGAATGCTTTTCTTCCCATTTGCAAAGAAATAATGGTCATAGCCACCATTTTCTTTATGAAATGTCTTGGTCCTGGTTGATGGTTTCATCTCTCTCAGGATCATTGCCTCTGTTTCTCTGGCCTCGTCCTTAGACCTTTTTAATCAATTCAACTGACAATTGATCTGGAAGGGGTGGCCACTGTCCCAGAGAGACATTTTCATATTCCCCATATCAGTAGTGTGTGAAGGACTTTTCCCACGTATTTTCTGGTTGGTCACTGGTTCAGAGCTGCCATTTCTGTGCTCCTTGAGATCTGCAGCTGCATCAGTGGGATCAAAACAGGCACAAGGTCAGACTGTTTTTTCTTAAGCTGTCAAATGTGATTTATTGCTTTTCTTAGGATCAATGACTTCAGAATTTGGGTTGCCAAGCTGTGATGGGCCACCTCCATCCAGGGTGGATAACAGGGCCAGAACCTCTTACTCCAAGGCCCCTTTTTTCCCCAGGACTTTGTGTGAATCTCAGTTCCATTTTTATCTTGGGCATCAAAAGAATTTCGAGGAGGGGTCAGATAAAAGTTTGGGGGTTTCCTCCCTCATTTCTATGAAGAGCAAACCAAGATGATTTGGGGTTTATGAAAGCAAAACCAAGTTGACTTGGATCTCAGATCTATTTTATCTCAGTCACCAATCTTACATTTGAATTTGGGGTTTCCAAACCAAAACCCAGCTAAGACTTTGTAAAAAAACAAACCTGAGATCCAGCCTCCTCCACACATTCCAGGCGGTTGCTGAGAAGAATTCTCCTCCAAGTTCAGTTTAATCAAACTGTGACAGGAAGAAACCTCAGCTGACATCCACCTCCCCCAGGAAAGAGCAAATCCTGTCCTCAGAGGGGCAGAAAGAAGAAGATTGAAAGGCAGACAAGACCTGACTTGGTGTCTGCACTATCAACATGCTCCCAGTTGGAACTATTTAAATGCAAAGCAAGGACTCCAGGCATCTCACGACCTTTAGCATGGCTTGAGACACTGTGAAATGATGTTGCAAGTATCATATGACAAGACAGAAGAAACACTGCTGAGATTTCCCTGAACTGCAGAAGCTGTTGGGGTAGCCAAGAGAATAGGGTGGTTTGAGCCTTGGTGCTTTATGAGATGATAGAGAATGTGTGAAGGTGTAGAGTGTGTTGCCTTGAAAGATGATCGTCTGAAGGACGTGATAATGCTGACCTCAAAAAAGCAGCCACTTCTATTACAGATGGGGTTAATATTTTAGGATGCACAAACCGGGAGTGTGTGGAAGATGGGGCAGTGCAGAATGCTCAGTTTTACAGCATTTGTGGTTTGAGCCTTTTTCTTAGTATTCAGACAGAATCAGGTCTTGAGAGAAGGTCAGTGACAGAAACAAGGAAATCAGTCACTGCAGGTCAGTTTTTCCATGAGTAATGTGATCCCACAAAAATAAAATTACCAAAAAAAGAAGAAAAGGAAAAAAAAAAGAGTCATTTCCACCCTCTTCCCCAGGAATCTGTCCCTCCTATTGGATCCAACTCTTTTAAAAAATTGCTTCCCATTTAAAAAATTGGTTTCCTCACCTCTAAATTTGCACACAAGCCCCTTCCATGGTGCTTTCCAAGGTACGAGTTCTGCTCTACATGTCAGCTGTCATTCCCATGGGCTTTGTGACAAAAACTGTGGCTTTTGACCGAGAATCAAAGCTTCCTGGGGTGAGCACTGTGTGTTTTCTGGTGCGTTCTGCACTTCTCCCTCTTCAGTAAGTAATAGGCAGCCAAATGAAATCCTGCCCATCCAATGCAGCTAGAACATGTTCACAGCAATGATCTGTATTTTCTTTTTTTTTTTGGTACCCACTATAGGATTAATTTAGGTCAAACTGAATGGGAAATTAGAATGAGTCAGAACCCGCAGTGGTGCCTTTATTATTTAGTCCAGCCTTTCAAAACTGTGTAATGTGTGTGAGGCAGAGAGAGGAGATCCTGCAATATTCTGGAGGGCAAAGTCAGTACAAAGTCAGATACCAGGAGAGAGTCTTCAGAGAGGGCTGCACACACCATCCCTCTAATTTCTTCTTCAAGATAACGTGCAGGGATGTCCAGGGATGCTCAGCACTTGAGCTTGACACACGTGCCCTCCCACATATCCCACTGGCTCATAGTCACCCCAAGGTTTGTTCTGACCTGGGCATGTTGCAGTTGCCAACACACTGCACCTCAGGCCACAGGAGACAAGCAGAGACTGAGGAAGCCCAAATCCTGCTCACACTTGCACACACCCTGCTGTGCCCAGCAAAGGGACTGTCCCTGAGCACAGCCACCTTCTGCAGCCCTGACACCAGCAGCCAGAGACCCACAGTGCCACCCCATGTCCCCAGCCCTGCCCTTTCACATCTCTCTGAGGAGAATCACAACCAGCCGGAACCACCCGCTGCAAAGCCAAAGGCCCAGACTTGGGGATTTTATTGGACCATTAACTTGGACAAAGAAATTCTTCAGGGAGGATATTTCTCGAGACAGACAGTTTCGTCAAGCAGGGGTTGTTTTTTTTCCATCTGACCCTGGGCCCCAAAAGTAACGACAGCACAAACACAGAAACGCTGTTTGCTGATTGGTACCACCATCCCCTGAAAGTCAACCGGGAGCCTGGTGAATTTCCCTCTTTAATTAGGTGTGAAAAGTCAACGGAGCCTCCCGGCTCTCCCAGGAGACCCGTGGGGAGGCTGTTCCATGGACAGCCCCTTCCACCCTGCTGCGCCACAGACCTCAGCCCTGTACAATCACCCTTTGAAAGCTGGGCCACGGTTACAGCCCCAAATTTCCTTCCCCTGATGGTGAACAGGGGAGAGCCTGGATATCCTGTAACCCCTGGAGAGTCAAGCAGTGCCTGGCTACGTCCGTTCTTCAATGGGTTTTTCTGCTGAAC
>NW_009954229.1:478285-495243 GCF_000747805.2 Chaetura pelagica | reverse complement strand
AACCACCCCTATCACTTCTGGGCTGCTTTTATTTTGCATTTTGGTGCCTCTTTGGTGTCTCAGTGTCCTGGTTTGAGCCAGGATGAAGCCAATTTTTCTTTTTAAGTAGGAGGCCTTCTGTGTGCAGGGTGAATTCTGTCCTGCCGTGCTCCTGACACAGATGGGAGGGTCATGGACATGTGCTATAACAACACAGGAGACTAAGAAACTGGGTTTTCATTATTTCAGGGTTTCCAAAGAGCTGAAATCCTATTTAAATGCCAAAATTCAGGTGTTGTGGGCTGTGCTTCCTGAGTGAAGTGGTGCAGCACCATGCGCTGTCACCTCTAGAGATGTTGTGTTATTACCTCCAGAAGCAAAGTCAGGTTACCAAATCAAGTGTTTGCAAAGTCTTCCAGAAATCTGTCAACCACACTGTAGGCTTCCTGCCAGAAGATGCAATGCCTCTTGTTGCCTTTAGACTATTTTGATGTCTAGTTTGTTGCCATTTGGTGCATGAGAGGACCCACAAAACCAACAGAGAGAGAGATGAGACAGAGGCCTGAGTCACATTCTTGACATACTTTACCTTGGATGATGTGAGCCCTCCCTGCAGCTACCAACACCTGCCCTGGCAGCTGAGTGAGGAGCCACCAGAGAACGATCTGAAGTTCTAGTGATAAAAAATGAATCACAACCTGCTGATGACACGTGCCCAAAGAAAGCAGAAACATGGCTCAGCAGCCTCCCAAACGTGGTGCTCTGTCATCAGGGAGAGGACGACAATGGGGAGGCCTGAGCACATCTGTGACCTTGGCCCCAGCTACAGCCACCCCAGGGGATGTGGGAGCAGTTGCTCTTGGCTCTCTTTTTTCCACGCAGGAAATCACGGGCAGAAATATGATGCATGTACCATAAAGCAAGTCTGGTGTGTCCTGCACCAACCAGCTGCTCTCCATGGCTGGGTGTGCGGGGTGGAGCTGAGCCCCAGTAGCCCCTTTCCCCTCTCCCACCTCCAGTGAAGCTGCCCCACCATCAAACCACAGCACTTCACCAACACAATGAACTCAAACATTCCTCTTCCGGAGAGGATGTGGTCAGTCACCACACACATCTTCTGGGGCCCGACCACAGATCCAAACAGTCTGGTCACACATCACATGTAATCTTAACAGCAAACTTTCTGACATGCAGTTCAGACCTACCCCTGTCCTTGTGGGATATTTCCCTTATATCTCCATGATAATAAAGAGTGAGACTTGTTCAAAATATTAGTATCTGGGGAGTGAGAAAAAACGCTTCAGCAGACTATGACTCACACAAGAATTCCCTGAACCTGAGATGTGGGTAAGTCATTAGGAAGAATGAACTCATCCCAGCTCAGAGGTGAGGAGTCAGGATGTCTTCCCAAACTGAAGCTCCCAAAGCTTTCACCAACAAGGTCCTTACCAGGGGATTCATGCTGGTATCACACAGCAGATCCCACCCCACACAAGGCTTTGCCAGCAGGGAGATGCTCTCAGACACTGTGGTGGAGCCCCAGGCTTAGAGCTGGGTCCATCCATAAATGTAGCCTGCTGAGGACCTCTCATAGCAAGGTCTCAGATCTAAGGCTGCCATTTCATGCTCTGTGGTAGGACATCAGCCTGGACATGATGTGATGACACCTGGAAACAACAGTTCCTCTCCCACCAGCAGCACCTTGTAGACTCTGAGCTCCTAACATCTTATATGTCCTCCCTTGTCCCAAGACCCCAAACACTCCTGCATCTCTGCAGCACCCACAGCACATTCCACTATCGTCTCTACTTTGAAAGGGCAAAGTTTGCTACAGCAACACTGTCCTGAGAGATTATTGCCCCATTTGCAACACATGACTCCTCAGGCCTGTACATAAAGAGCAGAATGACATTCCTCCACCTAGATCTTTTAAAAAGAAAATACACCTATAAAAATAAAAATTCCCTTGATTTTTTTTTATCTGAAAAGTTTTCTATAGAGCAAAAAGTTGTTGTTTTTTGGGTTTTTTTTCAAATCTGTTGATGATTTTTCTTCCTGATGTATATTTTTCAGGAAATACACCAGGGATAGGATTTTTTCCAGGGAAGTTTTCTGCAGTTGGGTGAAGTATGTTTTCCCACCAGCTGTAGAGGTTGTATCAACACATTCATTTAATCAACCTGAAGTTTCCCAGTTTACTATCTCCTGGTGTCTATTAAAATCCAGTAATATATAGTCCCCATCTTCCAGCAGTTAGTTCCAGAATATCAGGAATTTATCAGCATTTCCACCTATGCTTGGAGTTGCAGATATCTGAGGTAACTATTTAGTAATTACTTTCTTATGGCTTCTGTTGCAGATATAAGGGCTTGTAATGTTGAAATGATTGGTTTTTATCAGTCAAAGTATTTTCCAATCTGTCCCATTTCCTCCACCCACATATTTTGTTTTGTGTGAGGAAAATTAAATAAATAGGATCCATTTTTCCAATGAAAACAAAATGAAGTTGCGAGCCAAAAGGAACTCAGCTTGAATGCAGTTGGGCCATGAGCAATTTAAAACTTTCTGTGCATGTGCTAATGAAGAAATTAAAAGTTTAGAGGGAACAAAATCACCAGGAATGACGCAGTGGAAATGGTCTGAGTCAACTCCACAGGATAACTGGGATTGTTTGGTCATGGCCCTGCTTGGTGATAACATCACAGGAGCATAAAGGGCATGTGGCAACCAACGTTTGGGAAACCAGAGAACAAACCAGCTGCTTTTGTGGCTCCAGATCCAGCTGCTCGGAACCTAACAAACAGCATCTCCTTATCTTTGGCCTCCCAAGCAGCAAGGGGTGAAACAGCAGCCCCCAGACCCCTGGGACGGTTTGTTGCAGTTCGTAGATGTTGGTGAGGGAGTTGGGAAGGGTAAAATCCAGAGGAGAACACCCCTGATCATGCATTCCAGCAGGCACCTGCTGGAGCTGTGGTCCCTTCTGCAGATGGAAGAGATGAACTTCCAAGCCTGTAAGCCATGTACTCACCCAACTCTCTGGTTCCTCCTCAATGTCTCCTGAGCTCCCATTAATGCCAGAGGCACCACTCTGGCTACTAGCTCCTCTCCTGCTCCCAGCAGCCCTGTCCCACAGCCCGTCCTCTTCACACACAGCACACGATCACCCAGCCACGTTCACATCCCTGCTTGAAATTTAGAAGTGACTCACGCTGAAGGAAAGGTCACTTCCCTCAAAAAACTAGAGGAGCCAAGTGCTCCTGCCTCCCTGACACTCCCACGTTGCCGGCCAAGTGCGTGTGGTGATGGATGACTTTTTAATAAACACGGCCAAGAGCCCAGAGAGCTGCAACCATCCCTGCAACGAGCCCAAAACACACGGCTCTGGCCAGCAGGTCCCCGGGGGATGCTTGGCCATCCAAGGGTTTCTTCGAGAGCTCCTCGCTGTTCCAGACCATCCTGGGATACCTATCAGGACCTCAGCAGCTGAGGAGGGCTTGCACTTAAGCAGATAGCAATTCCACAAAGAAGGGGAATATCTGGAAGCATCTCTGAGGGTAGAGGTGACTTGAGAGGGCTCAGAAACAGGATGGGGGCTGGGGAAGGGAGGGCAGCAGCAACAGGTTGCCTCCGAGCTGCTGTTGGCACATGCTCCCCACTGCCTGTTGCTGTCTCCGAACAGATGTGGGCAGTTTCTCAGATGATGAAGTACTGAATATGTTTCTCCTTCAGGGATTATTACTACTAAATAAATCTGCAGGTTTATATGTTTAGCAGCTGACAGAGATTCTTTTTCCCTCCCCTTCTCCGTTATATTATTCCTTGCAGCAAGAGCCAAAACAAGGCTCTTAAGCCAGGGAGCAAAGAGAGAATGATCAGGATGTGAGTTGGGAAATTTTAGAGACAACACTACAGCAAATGGAGGCAAAGTATCCTACTCAAAACATAGCTCATTTATACATTTAAGCTTGTTTCATGGTGTATCTTGGACTCCACGAGCATCAGTTTAACCACCAGTTCATAAATTCGTCTGGTATCTTTAGAAATTGTGGCCTGGGAAAAGATCTTTTCCTCTCTCCTGGTGGTTTTGGATTTATTATTTTTTTCCTTTCTTTCTTTCTGAGCTTTGAGCAACATGGGGCTTGGATTTACAGTGTTTTAAGTTCCCCTGAAAATATTCCCTGATCAGCCCTGAAATGAAAGACAGTGTGTGATGAAGGAGCCTGACCTGTTCACAAGGGTGTTCCAGCTCTGCTTTGGTAACAGCAGGTTGATCCAGGGGCAGGAGCTGAGTCATGCAGTCTCAATGTTTTGATGTCTACTTTTTTGTTAGAGGGTCTACACTTACTCAAATGCACTTCTAAAACCTTCCTGGAGAGAGGCTCAGTGCAGCTCCTGTGGTCTCGGTGGCTCCTGGGTGTCTGGCGCCAGAGACCCCATCCCAGCACAGTCGCAGGACTTTGCTTCCTAATTCCTCCTTCCAGTTTCTAACTTCTCCTTGTTTCATAAACATTCAACTCGGGCTGCCAAAAGGCCCCAGCTCTGGAGAAATAAGGGACGTGCAAAAAACACATGCCCATTCAGTGAAGCTGATGGCAGCCCTCGCTGCACCTGAACAGCTCCAGGACTGTTTTACCTGGGATGGGAAATGGCCCAAGGGATGGGGAACTCCTGCAAGACAGCACTTTGCTTGGCTGCTCTGGTTTAGCAGCCCAGATCAACATTTACTCCCTACACATGGAAGCAAGGAACCACATCTTGTGCCTATGGATACCTGTGTCCTGATACTTGGCCATAATCATCAGCATCATCGTTATCCCAAACTGACTGTGAACAGAGGAAAGTGATTATGAATTCTGCTCATCCAGAGGCTTGAGAAGCCAGGGAAGCAGATCCCACTTGGGTGGAGCAGGAAGGCACATTGTCTTGTTTGAAACTCACTGCCAGTATGAGCACAGATGTAAAAGCAAAGATCTCTGCAGGAAAAGGTCAGGAGGAGGGCCAGAAGCACAGGGCAGGTGTTTTGGAGAAGGAGGAATGCCACATGCCACCACCCCCGTGACAAGGGACACAGCTGGCTTCCTGCCAGCTTCCTGCTCTCCTCAGCCACTGCCTTTGGGATGGGGCTGTGGCCAAACCCATCCAGCCCCCAGGAACTCAAGGTCCAGGCTGTCTTTGCTCCCCTCCTGGCTCTGGCTGCAGACATGGCCCTATGCCCAGGGAAATCCAGGGGCTGCCTAAGGTGCTTTTAGGAAAAAGGGGACACTTGGAGTAGGTTTGGTACAAACCTCACTCAGCTCACCTGCATTTTTTGTGGTTGTTCCCTCGATGGAATTGCTCGAGGCCAGGTGGGTTGGAGCTTGGAGCAACATGATCAAGTGGAAGGTCTCCCTGCCCAGGACTAGATGACCTTTAAGGTCCCTTCCAATCCAAACCAGTCTGTGATTCTCTGAGCACACACAGCTGTCTGTCCCACCTGTCAGGCATGAGCTAATTAAGCCCTGCAATAAGCCCAGTGTCAGATAGAAGTAGCAGGATCCAGCTGGAGATAATGAAGCTGATTGCCTCCTGCCTGTGGTTCTGGTTCTTGGCTCCTGGCTGTGGTCAGCTCAGCACATCTGAAGGTGTCTCCTCAGTGCTTGCCATGCAGCCAGCATATGGTGGGAGCTGGGCTGGGCCAGTCCTCCTCTGGCCTTGGAGACCTCACTGAACAACCCAGTTATGAATAAAGCTGAAGTAGGCTCTGATGTTACCAGCAAACACCCAGTGCAAGTAGGACAGAGCAACTGACATCATGAGCCTGAGGTTAATGCATTTCACAACAGCACACAAAAAAATCTTTTAACAGACTGTTCTGTATTTAATGGTTAAAATGGCAGGGGAGAAGGTGCTGTGTAATCCCACGGTTGTGGGGAGAAACCTGCTCTTGGACTCATCCTTCCTCATTCCCTTGCAAAGCTGGGGAGGAAAGAAAAATTATTTGCAGTGTGTTTTTGACAAAAAAAATACATGCATTATTTTTTTATTTTTACATCCCAGTTTGCGTGAATGAGCATGATATTATACTGGTTTAGGAGAATTTTGGCAGCTTTTTATTGCTGTTTTACAGCACAGTTGTTCTTAGAAACAAAAGGTTTGAATTAATGGTGTTTTAATGTACAGGATATGACAGAAATGAAATGCAGAAACAGTTGGCTTGCACACTGGGATCCAAGTCAAAATAAAATTTGGCCGTAAGCCTGCAGGGCTCCTCTGGGACACCCAAAAGGGGTGTGAACATTAACTCATACAGCAATAACCCCGGAGATCATGAGCCTGCCTCAGACTCCCACTAATGCAATAATTGAATAAAAACCATCTTCAATTGTCATATCAAAGAGCAACCTCGATCACTGGATAAAGACACAAGAGCAGAACAAACCGCATGTCCTGAGCCGTTCCAGGTTCTGGTTAGCTGCAGTTTTCTTTTGAAAGGTAAGTCTCCAACAGAGGCTGCAGCCTTGGTTTGTATCTTCAGATTTAGCAAACTATCCCACCTGCTCCCCCCCCCCCCAAAAAAAAACAAACAACAAAAAAACCCACAAAAACCCCAAAAAACCAAACAAAACCCAACAAAAACCACGGCAGATTTTGCTTTTCTGTTTTTCCAAAGCAGCATAAATCCTCCAAGTACCCAAACCAGAAGGCAGGGATGATTATCATTGAAATATCTCTGACATTTCCTTCAGAGTTTTTGAAACACTCAAGACCTCTTTCTATCTTTGTCAGTGTCTTTCTCTGCTGCCTGCAACCACGTGCCTTAACTCCTCCATCTCTCCAGCCTCCAACTCGCCTCTGATGTTTCATGCAAGAAGGACACATTGTGTAGCTGCTGATGGCTTCGTTGTGGTGCCAGCTTGTTCCACAGCCTCGACTCTTTTTCTTTTCTTTTCTTTATTTATTTTTTTTTTCATGTTGGTAATTGAGAACAGGCTGAAGTTTGAGTATTTAAAAAAAAAAAAAAGCGTTCCACGTAATTTAGAGAAGTTAACAAAGCATGAAACTAAATAAAAAACACCATCCGGTGCTGATCTCAACATTTATATATGCATGAGTGCATGGGGCTGTACAGAATAGATTGGAACTAGATCTCTGGTTTCAGAACAAGCTTGGTGCTCTTGCTCTTGCTCTGACACTGCACAGTGATTTGAAGGCTTTTGGACCAGCTCATTTGTGTGAACTGTGGTATCTGCCTGAAGGCTCCATGTCTCCTGCTTTGGGGGTTCCACCAGGTTATTGGCATCTCTCTAAACAATCCCAGTGGTATATTGGAAATACAGCTTTCTAGGCGCTTTGTGGAGGTTTTTTTTGGCCAAAGTGGCCACCTTGCGTGGGGTCTTCTGCTCTTTCTGAAGATCAGAAAGGTCTATAGTGAGGAAGAATTAATTGGGGAAGAAAGCCAGTGAGTCCAACTGCCTACATCCACTGCCATTGCTCTTGCATGAGGGGATGCAGAAGCACACCAGAGATGCTTTCAGGCTGGGGAGCTGGAAGCTGGGAGGTCCAGAGCCAGAAGCCATAATTTGACATTGTCACTGAATGGGATGGCACCAAGGGGTGAGGCTCCAATAGGTTCCTCCAGCAGACCTCCCAGCAGCCACACCCACAAGCACGATCACAGGCAGGACATGCTTTGCCTACACAGACCGTGTCACTGTCACCTCTTGCATTCATTCTCGTCTCAAGGGAGATGGAGTTCCCAAGATCCCAGCCATGGATGTTGGCCCCAGAGTGCAGAGCAGTTTGGTGAGGTTGTGCCTCAAGCCTTGGGGCTGGCAGCTGGCTCGTGTCTGTCAGTGGGAGGCTCAGCATAACACGGGAAAAATTGATTCCTTCTACGTTTCTTCTGTTCCTACCCCAAGCCCCAGATTAGACACATGCCTAGCCTCTCGCTAGCAAAGTTGATTTCCTGGTTGTGATTAGGAATGGTTTACATATATTTCCTAAAGTTGTTTTCATTTTATTACTATCATTTAAACAGAATTCTGTGTATCATTGCTTTTCCGAGACATCTGCACTTCAAAAGACCCTTTGCCAACTTTGGTCCTGAAATGGGATGTGGAAATCCACTCAGCCAGGAGGGCTTGCACTGGCTGAGGCTCCTCCTCTGAAGTCCCATCCTCCCTGTCATCCCACCACTCCAGACTCGAGCTGCAAGAGGCACTGCTGGAATCAGAGCATGTTTAGCAGAGCACTCAGGGGAAAGTGTGATGCTAAATCACTACATGAGCAACAGCCGCTGCCGTGGGTAATGACTGAGAGTCAGACTGTCACTGCTCTCCCTCGGGATGAAGGGTGGGCTGGAGCTGGGTCAAGCCCGGTGTGGGGGGAAGGAGCTGTGGGGCTGGATGTGCAGCTCCTTCTTTGCTCACCCTCCCTCTGAGGAGAAAGCTGGTGGCTGCTGGACAAAATCTGCTGCAGGTCTCCTGCCTCTCCTCCCCAGCTCGGCTGGCTGATGCTTTCAGCATGAGTCTAACTCTCCCCTACCTATCCCCATGTCTAGGAGAAGTGAGAGGGAAGGTGAAAGGGAAACTCACAATCCTCATGAGCTCATTTTCCCTCCTGAAATCGTGTCATACCACTGAGTAAGGAGGTGGATTCACTCCTTCCTCCATCCCCTGCCATGGTACAAAGAGAAGCAAAGCTTTTCCCTTCAGCACTGAGCAGCTCTGTGCTTGGGGTTTCTCTGTCCTGCATTTCACACACACCTTCAGCTTCCTCAGTGGGGTTGTGGGAGTTTATTCCTTGCTGAAGGCAGAAGAAGACTTTGAGAAGAAGATTTTGAGATGCTGCACATTAATATACACCTCTCATTTCTAAAAAAAAAGGGACAATGGACTGGTCTCCAAGGGCAGAGCACCCAATCATCCCTGAGAGCAGGGTGGATTCAGGTCCAATATTTCTTCTACCCAGGTGAAACTGGGAGTGGTGGTCTCACTGCACCCACACCTCGTGTGGTTCTTTCAGACCTTAGCTCAGCTGGGAAACACGGAGCACTTGGATGGTGGGATTTACCTCCCTTACCCAAAAAAAAAAAATAGTCAAAATATTTCAACATTGTGTCCCATTGTGAAAGTCCCACTCGTGTAACCAAAACAAAATGTTCTGACCTTCTTCACACAAAACTGTGTCATAAGCTTTGATTTCTCCTCCACTCTTCTTGTGACCATAAACTTTCCTCAGCCCTTTTCCTTTGGCCGCATCTCTCTGGTTTTATGAGGCTTGTGAGGGTTATTAATGTAGTTCCTGACTCCCTGACAATCCAGTGAGAGAAGTGGTTTTCCCAACTGAAAACCAGCCCTCAGGTCCCAGCTGGCCCCACAGAAACAAGTGTCATTCAGACAGAAAGATGTGCCCACCTGAGGGGTGCAGCTTCCAGGGGCCTGGCTTTGCTCTGAGCAAACTCATCACCAGGGGAATCTCTAAGCATCCCTCCTTGTTTCAAGCCCTCCCCCTCTCCTGCTTCCCCTCCCCATTCTCATTCCTGTTTTGTGGATACTTGCTATAAAAATACTTTGGTTATTCTGCTGTGAATAATGGATTTAAGCACCTGCCATGGTGTCTGAGGCTGAAAGCCTGTGGTGGTGGAGGGTACAACATCCCCCCTTGCCCCTGCACTCTACATCCAGGAATTACCCTTTGCAGGGGGAAAAGTCACCTCTTTTAAAATATGAAATTCCACAGATCTTTTCCACAAAAGATCAGTATTTCCTGGGCAGGAGAGGGCTCAGTGCAGGAAGCAGTGTTGTTTGCTGCAGCAAAGCAACCAGTAGCTAATGTGAAAGACCATTCCAAGGCTGGTTTTTATTACTTAAGGTCCCTTCGAGTTAGAGTTTTAACAAGCACTACTGACTCAACCGGTAAACATGGCAACTGTTGCTAACAGCGTGCAACAATTAAGCAAATTAATCTCATCCCAGCCACATGCTGTCATGCTCACAGGCCTGCTAGTCTGGCCTCCTCTGTGAAACCAGAAGGGCTTTCTGCTCCTTTCCTCGATTGAAGTGATGCTGGTTTTTCCAACCCCAAAAGTCTGCAGGTAAGTGGATGAGGCAGCTTTGCCACCTGATGTGCCACAGGGAAGTCCTGCCCAGCAGGGCAGGGAGCTGACAAGTGATGCAGAGGTCCCATCAACTGACTGGGGGCAGAAGCAGCCCTTGCAGGCTGTTGTTATGCCACCAGGGGTCTGCTGTTCATTTTGAGAAGGCTTTAAACGATGTCAAAATGCTGGTCAGATGTACAGGAAGATGCTGGACCTGCCAGCCTGAACATGTAACACAACCTCATCAGCCTTCCTGCCACCAAGATCAGAATGAAAATACCATTTTATTTCAATCTTAAATGAGGCCAAATGAAGCAGATAAATGCAGAACTGCTGTAGCTCAGCTGAAGCCAAATAAATTACCCTGGAAAATGCTTATCTGTTACTAACTTCTGGATTTAAACCACAGACCAAAAAACCCAAAACGTGACTAGAGTGCATGAGTGGGGTGGGTGTGAGAAGGCCCTCAGAGATGATGCAGAGGAGTTACTTGCACCCAGCTGTACCATCCCTGCCATCTAACCATGCTCTGAGCAGAGAAGTGTGCCCTGTCACTGCACAAACACCCCAGGATGGCCCAGGAGCTCAGTCCACTGCCCCTTCCCCCAGGCACTGTTTTTTTGAGACCATCAGGTGAACGAGATGTTACTACGTTAATACCCAATACCCTTCTCTTCCCAACAGAGAAGGTCAAGGTGGTTTGTGGACTGAAATTAGAGAGAGCTTGACCATCCTTCCCAAGAAGCCAGAAGGCAGTGAAACCCAGCCCAGCTTAGTAGACTCAATAAAGACTTTAAGTGATGCTTTTTCATTACTTATAGAAAAATAAAACCCCAAGACAGTAAAGAGCCAAGACATTTACTAGGAAATTCTTGGCATTTCTTCTCAGAATGTTTCATGATCATTCTGGGACATGGGTTTTTCAGGAAAGCACAGAGAGGAAGGATAGGTTATACCAGGAATGTTGCAATGCCACAGTGTTGTGACCAATATTATTTTCAAAATATAATTTCAAGAACAAACAACAGAAAGGAACTAAAAAGCCACTGCAGTGTGAAGATGAGGCAACTGAGGCAAAGGGTCACCTAGGTGAGCAGGAGAGATGCAGATACCCCATAGTGGTCTGAGCAGCTCTGCTTGGCTGAAAATGTGACTGTGTACCTCTGTTCTCCCCATGTGGATCCTCCTCCATGTGGCTGTGACAAAAGTGACCAAAGGGTGAAAGTCAGAGGCTACAGGCAGAGCTGGAGGCAGCTGCTCACCCAGAAGTCAGAGCAGCCTGTGGCCAAGCAGGGGTGGTGATGAGCATCTGACACAGCAAGGGCTTCAGGGAAAGTGCTTAGAGATGAGTCAGGCCACTGATCCAATGGGGCTCTGGTCTGCAAAAAGGCTGAGAAAAGACTCCACTACTTGGCCCATGACAATAGAAAACCATCCAGATGAAAATCTGCGGTCAGAAGCTCTCTAGCTTGGAGGTCTGCACTGGAGCAAGTGAGCTTTTCAGCAATGCAACATGAACCTCGAGCAGATCAGCAAGGAAATCACTCTGTGACAGTAGCTAAAAATATGCTGGAGCAGAAAATATTTCAAGGCAGGCCAGGCTGGCTGGAGCACCCTCTTCCCAGCAGACCTTTCCAATCACTCTAGCATGTTTCCTATTGCTTTTCTTTCCTTTCCTTTTCTTTTCTTTCCTTTCCTTTTCTTTTCTTTTCTTTTCTTTTCTTTTCTTTTCTTTTCTTTTCTTCTCTTTTCTTCTCTTTTCTTCTCTTTTCTTCTCTTTTCTTCTCTTTTCTTTTCTTTTCTTTTCTTTTCTTCCTTTCCTTTCCTTTCCTTTCCTTTCCTTTCCTTTCCTTTCCTTTCCTTTCCTTTCCTTTCCTTTCCTTTCCTTTCCTTTCCTTTCCTTTCCTTTCCTTTCCTTTCCTTTCCTTTCCTTTCCTTTCCTTTCCTTTCCTTTCCTTTCCTTTCCTTTCCTTTCCTTTCCTTTCCTTTCCTTTCCTTTCCTTTCCTTTCCTTTCCTTTCCTTTCCTTTCCTTTCCTTTCCTTTCCTTTCCTTTCCTTTCCTTTCCTTTCCTTTCCTTTCCTTTCCTTTCCTTTCCTTTCCTTTCCTTTCCTTTCCTTTCCTTTCCTTTCCTTTCCTTTCCTTTCCTTTCCTTTCCTTTCCTTTCCTTTCCTTTCCTTTCCTTTCCTTTCCTTTCCTTTCCTTTCCTTTCCTTTCCTTTCCTTTCCTTTCCTTTCCTTTCCTTTCCTTTCCTTTCCTTTCCTTTCCTTTCCTTTCCTTTCCTTTCCTTTCCTTTCCTTTCCTTTCCTTTCCTTTCCTTTCCTTTCCTTTCCTTTCCTTTCCTTTCCTTTCCTTTCCTTTCCTTTCCTTTCCTTTCCTTTCCTTTCCTTTCCTTTCCTTTCCTTTCCTTTCCTTTCCTTTCCTTTCCTTTCCTTTCCTTTCCTTTCCTTTCCTTTCCTTTCCTTTCCTTTCCTTTCCTTTCCTTTCCTTTCCTTTCCTTTCCTTTCCTTTCCTTTCCTTTCCTTTCCTTTCCTTTTCCTTTTCCTTTTCCTTTTCCTTTCTTCTCTTCTCTTCTCTTCTCTTCTCTTCTCTTCTCTTCTCTTCTCTTCTCTTCTCTTCTCTTCTCTTCTCTTCTCTTCTCTTCTCTTCTCTTTTCTCTTATTTTCTTTTCTCTTCTTTTCTCTTTCCTTTTCTTTCCTTTTCTTTTTCTTTAAATCTTTCTGGGGTCGTTTGTTCTGTTTAAACTGAATTGGACGGGGCTTGACTTCCCATTGCAACCAAAACTGCCTCTGTAGGACTGTGGGGGAGAAACCAGAAAATAAATACATTAATTTTTTCCTCTGAGGCCAGAGGAGAATACGAACAGAGAGGGTGGATATGCAGTTGGATAAATTATTAACCAGGCACTGTCCTTTATCTGTCTGGAAGTCCTCTGGAAAATAAAGGTTAAGAAAAGAGTACAGAAGCAACTGGCCACAGACCTCATTAATCTGTCTCTTTTTGTTGGCACCAGGCAGGTACTGGACCCCCAGGGGCCATCAGCGTCCACTTTCAACATATTTCTTTGATAATCAAAGCAGTTTCTCATGTCCAGGAATGACTAAGTGGTGGATTTTGCACTTTTACCTTACCTTACCCCCAGTGTTTCCATATCACAGGACAACACAGTGATCAGCTTGGCAAAGGAATTTGGCTTTTAATATGATTTCCAGAAAGAAAAAGCCCTTGAGTTTGTGTGAGCAAGAGCCTTTAGAGTTAAATGCTAAGGGAGAGCTGAAAAGAGAAGAAGGCATCTGAAAACACAACTCTCCTTAATGAGGGAGCCTTGACCAGCATAGTTGATCTTTTTCCAAGTATTTTCATTGTTTTGCTCCAGTAGGGAAAAGCAGCCCATGTTCCCAATATGCTGTAGGGACAAAGCTGAGACAAACCATGGTGGGAGTTTCTGGAGACACCAAACCTTGTCCTCACCAGCAAAGCCAGCACTGGGCAATCACACTGCAACTGGACTTGGCCCCTCTCCAGCCCTTGGCTCAAGCTACCCAAGGGCTTTAGTGAGCCCCATCCCTGGAAATACTCAAGGTCAGTTTGGACCAGACTCTGAGCCACCTCATCTAGTTGAGGATGTCCCTGCTCACTGCAGAGGGGTTGAACTAGATAACCTTTAAAGGCCCCTTCCAGTGCAAACCATTTTGTGAGTCTATGGTTGATGCCCAAGACCACTGGAAACCCACAGCTCATTCCTGCAAGAAAACATCTTTGAAGTGACAACACAAATGTCCAAGGCCAGCTTTGCTGGGCCTTGGAGCAACCTGGTCTAGTGGAAGGTTTCCCATGGTGAGGGGGGGGTGGAACTGGAAGAATTAGTTGGTCTTGAAGGTCCCTTCCAACCTAAACCAGTCTGTGATTCTATAACATGTCCAGGTGTCAGGGTGTCTGCAGCCAGGGCTCCTGCCATGCAATGTCACCACCCCATGCTGCTCTGGGAATTGGGAAAACTAAGGCACAGTCCAGGGGCAGGCACAGGTGTCAAAAGGAGTTTGTCATCTCATGTCATAAATCCCTGACCCAGCCCACTGATTGACTCACACAGAGTCTCCAGCAGGTTTGACAGAGGAAAATAAGCAACAGGGGATGAGGGGAAGAAAAGCCAAGCAAAGTAAATCCCCTTTTCCTTTCATCAGGCAGCTCACGGGGAGGGAGGAGAAAGGGTTAAAGTGATCTATCCAGCCCGAGATCACAGGAGACCCCCCTGCATCAATCTGGAGTGCTTGCCAGATATTGGGTTGAATAATTAAACAGCTACTTAACCCTGGGCCAGCACCCCCATCCCTCCCCAGCTCCTGCCAGCCTGGGCTGGGGAGCTATGGCAACGGGTTGGGCGCCAGCCTGGTGACTGAGGAATATGGAAATCACAAGGATTTAATTTTGCTGTGACACAAAAACTTGTTTGATCTGAGGGTTGTGGCTTTTCTGCAGCTTTCAACAAAGCATAATTTCTATATTCATATCTCCCATTCTGATGTCAGTTAACAGCTCAAAAAACCCCCCCCCAACAAACCCAAAGCAACAAAAAATAAAAAGGCCAAAAGATTCTCCAAAAACTTGTCTCTGTTTTCTAGACTGGATTAACACTTGAGATGCCAGGTGGAGGGATCTACCCCTGCTTCATCCTGGTGCCAGAAGGGCTGGAGATGCATCTGCCCCAGCACTTCCAAAGGAGCAGCACAGTGGGAAGGGTGGTGGGAACAGCACCAAGGGAAGAGCCAAGGAGGACTCAGAGGACACAAGAGTGAGCCAAGGAGAGGAGCAGTCCAAAAAACTGCAGAGGCTAGAAGGGACTGAAGGGAAACCCAGGAAGGCTGGAGCAGAGGAGCTGCTGGTGGGGTCAGGGAGTCAGGGAATGAGCTGAATCCCAGAGACCATCTGCTTGCCCAAAGCAAGGAGGTAAATTCCCAAAGCAGGGGCCTCCCTGCAGCAGCAACCCCTGCAGTGCTGCACAGAACCCGAGGTGGAGGCAGAAGGCAGCACGGAGCTGCCAGCTGGGCAGGCAAGATCCACCCCTCACCAGAAGCAGCCACCACGGAGCAGGCTGCAGGTGGGCTGGTCAGGCACAGGTAACCTGTGCACCTGGGAAATGTTGTTTCCAGCCCAGCTATATAGGTGCTGGTTGTGTTATAACCATGTGAGGAAGGTCCAGAAGGAGGACAATGTATCAGGGACAAGCAAGAGTCTGTTTCCTTCTCATCTCTTTACCTTGATAACAACTGCCTGGCAGGAAGCTCCTGTGGGGGAATCTCATCATGCACATGTAGCCCTGGGAAAGGACCAGGGAGTCCCACATCCTCATCTTCCCTCTCTACTCTCTTGTATCCATCAGGAAGCTGATGGATAAGGAATGACAGAAGTAGAAAGGAATCAGCTGTTTGCTAAGATGCTCACACTCTATAGCCAGAGGGACAAACTTCAACTGCTCTTGCTGGTTTTGTTTTACCTTTTCTGAATGTTGGAGGGTGGAGGCTGCAGCAGAGAGGAGAGACTTGAATGGAAAAGCTGAAATTCAAAACACATGGTATAAAAAAAAAAATGGCATGCATGATTCAGGACCAAAGTCAACAAACCTTTGCCACCAACAGTGACAGGACCTGGACTGCTCCCAGAGTTTGCATGACAAGCTACTGCTGATTCATGGACAAAAGGTCTTCCTTCCTGAGCCCTTAGCTCAGGTCAGATGAGGCTCAAACCGTTGCAAGCAGGATGATGCACCCACCTTTCCCACATGCCAGTTCTTCTCCATTTTCAGAAGCTCTAGGGTATGAAGAAGAAGTAAAGCTATGATTTGGGCACTACCTAGGCCCAAAGTGCTATCTAGGGCCAAAGGACCCAGCTTTTCCCTGCAGAAGATGTGAAGACACCTACTCACCATGACTTAGTTCCTTTGCAGGTAGAGTCAGGAGGAATGCAAGGAGCCAAAGTGCCTGACATACCTGGTCCTCAGAGGGCAGGACAGGATGACCAGGGTTCAGGTACCACCTTCACAAGCTGAAATTTGCCCATGGGGACCCTCTTCACTGCCAGAACTGGCTGGTGTTGAGGCTGGTAGGAAAAGCTCAGCCTTACAGAAAGCTGTTGCTTTTAGTGGGGTACCAGCACCAGACAGCCCCTTTGGATGCAGGACCCAGTGTGCTGGGGCTCCCAAGTGCTACAGAAGTACAGGAAAATCACAGTCCTGGCACTGTGGCTTCTCCCCAGTGGAGCCTGTGAGCAGCAGCTGACTGTGCAAGCTGCCAAGGGAGCAGAGGATATAGTTAATGGGAGAGCTAAAGCTCATTTTTCTCATCCCTGGTAAATCCACTCCTCAGTTAAAAGCTGTAACAGCTTGAACCAAAGAGCAGAGGCTCTGCAGCTGCTGGCTGTGACAACTCGTGACCTCTGTGGATTGGCAGAGCTGGAAGGCTCTTGTAACACTCACCCCAGGAGGTTGCTCTGGCTCCTGCGTGGGCTGAGCTCTTCATGTCTAGCCTTATGTTGGAGCTGAATTTTAAACGCTCAGTGTTAGAGTTCCCTGGGGCTTGGGGGTTCCTCTGAGGTGCTGCTGCAATGCAAGAAAATCACATGGGTTTTAAAAAATACACTACAGGAGGGACAACTTTAACCAGGTTGATTCACTGCTTGGATGGATGTTGATTTGCAGGAGCACCCAAGTCTCTCTCCATCTCTCTGGCTCTGCTTTCATCCATCCAGATCCTAAGGAAGTCAGCTGGACTATCTCACAAGAGTAGGTTTTCTCAGGAAAATTCAGACTCAGTTTGTCTTTTGGAAGCAAATAAGAGAAACACTAGAACAGCCCTCCCAGGAATAACATACCAAGCTTTTTTAACTGGTCCAAGTCCAGTTCAGCAG